>NC_061093.1:72670615-72680606 GCF_015104395.2 Macrobrachium nipponense
AGTCAAACTCAACGCCGGAAATATGATAAAAGCCATAAACACAGGGCAGTGCCAGTAATCAGATACAGCGCAGGAATAGTGGAATGGACGAAGGCAGAACTCCGCAGCATAGATCAGAAAACCAGGAAACATATGACAATACACAAAGCACTACACCCAAGAGCAAATACGGAGAGACTATACATAACACGAAAGGAAGGAGGGAGAGGACTACTAAGTATAGAGGACTGTGTTAACATCGAAAACAGAGCACTGGGGCAATATCTGAAAACCAGTGAAGACGAGTGGCTAAAGAGTGCATGGGAAGAAGGACTAATAAAAGTAGACGAAGATCCAGAAATATACAGAGACAGGAGAAAGACAGACAGAACAGAAGTGGCACAACAAACCAATGCACGGACAATACATGAGACAGACTAAAGACTAGCCAGCGATGACACATGCAATGGCTACAGAGGGGAGAGCTAAAGAAGGAAACTGAAGGAATGATAACAGCGGCACAAGATCAGGCCGTAAGAACCGATATGTTCAAAAAAACGATAGACGGAAATAACATCTCTCCCATATGTAGGAAGTGCAATACGAAAAATTAAACCATAAACCACATAGCAAGCGAATGCCCGGCACGCACTTGCACAACCAGTACAAAAAGAGGCATGATTCACTGGCAAAAGCCCTCCACTGGAGCCTGTGCAAGAACTCAGCTACCTTGCAGTAATAAGTGGTACGAGCACCAACCTGATGGGGAGTGATAGAAAACGATCAGGCAAGATCCTCTGGGACTATGGTATCAGAACGGATAGGGTGATACGTGCAAACAGACCAGACGTGACGTTGATTGACAAAGTCAAGAAGAAAGTATCACTCATTGATGTCGACAATACCATGGGGACACCAGAGTGCAAGAGATTTAAGAAAAGAGATGGGGAAAAACTGGATAAGTAATTCAAGATCTGAAAATAGAAATAAGAACGAACTATGGGATATGCCATGTGGAATCCGTACCCATAATTCATAGGAGCACTAGGCACGATCCCAAGATCCCTGAAAAGGAATCTAGAAAAACTAGACCCTGAAGTAGCTCCAGTTTCATGGCCATCGCACCAGCAGTTTGGCCGTGATTGAATGGCTGACGGACGGACAGACATTACGCTATTATAGTAATATTATTATTATTATTATTATTATTATTATTATTATTATTATTATTATTATTATACAAACAAATTTAACGAGAATATGTATAGCAGAGTCGAAGTTAACCTTTTAATCTTGATATTAAAAGAAGAGATATGTAAATGAATAAAAACAAAATAAGGAATTTGACCATCATCTTCCTACTTTAATCAGAGAGAGAGAGAGAGAGAGAGAGAGAGAGAGAGAGAGAGAGAGAGAAAAGGAAAGGGGGTGGACGGTTAAATATAAAAAAGAAAATTTAAAGTCCAGCCGCGCTCATCAAAAATTCGACTCGGTTTCTGAATGATTTTGCATTTTCCAGAAGTATAGGTCCAATTATCACCCTGAGAGGCTAATTTTGTCATTATGACCCAATTCCGGTCTTGCAATGATAAAATCAAATACATATATACATATGCATACACACAACAACAATATTATATATATAATATATACATATATATATATATATATATATATATATATATATATATATTATATATATGGATATATATTATATATATATATATATATATATATAATATATATCTTATACATGTATATAATTATCTGTTTTGTCTTTAAGGGGAAACAGAAAATTTTAATGGACGAAGAATAAAAGAACATTATAATTATCTATTAACCTTTAAACTCATAATTTGAGCAGAACATCTGTTCTTAAGGAAAAAGGACATATGTGATAGGACGTTTTTTTACCAAAATAAAAGCCGAATTTTAATTTCTTCTTGAAATATTTTTCTGATCGTCATAATAGTGAATTAAACTTGTAAGTATCAGAAATAGCTATAATGTATTTTGCGTAATGAATGTTTGTTATTTTACGAAGCATTAAGATGTTCTCAATAACATTTTGTCCCGTCATTCTGTCTTGCACAAGGCCTGATATTGGATGTAAATTCGCCGAGCTGTGTAATAACACTTGGACTCTGTGAATAACCTCCTGGCTGCATCTGAGGTAGTGTCAAATGAATATCAGAAACTGAGGTCCCTGAGGGAATTCATTTCAGGCGAAGTCTCCCCGACATGACAAGCATGACAGTGTATTTGGAAATTCCGCATAAAATGTGTTCGATGTTAATTAAAGTCTGATTAGAGCAGGCATTATTCATCAAAGACTTGCTCTCCATTTTCAAAACTAATTCGGTTTCATTTTAGATCTAGCCAAAGCAGACCTGCTCAGCTAAGATTAAAGAGCAAAATAAGAGGGGAGAAGATTAATGAAATTTAGAGTCGTATGTACTTTATGGATACTTTGTAAAATCAAAATAATTGTCGTAATTACTAAATTATTGACAGTTTCAGACAAAAAAGGGTAAACATTGGTTTTTGAGGACAGTCGATTTTTTTTATTTGGTAAAAAAAAATCTATGTATATATGCTAAATTATACATAATAAAAATCTTATACATTTCCCTTTTTCATAAGTTGCCATGATCATATAACACTGAGGAAAATAAGGTTAGAAGATAATATAAGTTATCTACAACACTCACCCTTCCCCCTCCTTCCCTTCACTTTGCGAAAGAGAAAAACAATTACTTCTGGGAAAATGATGAAAGTATTTGGAGGTAACGGTTGCCATATTATAAAAGCCTTAGAAACAAACCGAGATGTGTGCAAGTGAAACTCAGCAATGAAGTTTGGTTTTTCACATATATTTTTAAAAAGCTTTTTTTATTATTTACTGTCGCGTCAAGGATGAACTATTGTTCGGAGTACCTTCCATAAAGAATGTTTTATTTCCTGAAAAAAACTTTCGAATTTCAAGCCAATGGCCCCTGTGGGCTGTTTTCCATATGAATAGGGTTTCTTTTCTGTATATAACCTTACTATGATGGGCGTTATGTCTGTCCGTCCGTCTGTCATTCAATCACGGCCAAACGACTGGTCCGATGGGCATGAAACTTGGCAGGGTTATAGTGGGAACCCCTAAGATGGTTTATAATGAGGTTTCATCCTACCTCCCCCACCCATCCGAAGGGGGTGGGGGTAAGAAGGGATTCATGAAACTGAGCTGGTTGTGTCCGTGAAACGGGGCTGGTTGTGCCCGTAGATTGCTAGTATAATAATAATAAATTTGACATACTATACTCTGCTTTCGCCATAGCTTTAACTTTATATTACTTTCATACTCGACTTTCCTTTAACAATTTATTCAGTTTTTCAGGTCCATTTTTGGAGAAATATTCATTCATTGTATCCAAAACGAGTTTGCTTCCTCATGTGAAAAGGTGAACGACTGATAAGATGATAACGAGCTCTGAGAATTGATTATTTAGACAACATCACCTTTCAATCTCCCCTCCCCCCCAAAAAACAAAAAAACAACTCTTATACGCCTTCGGGTTATCCATTCATAACCTTTCATTTTTTGTCTCGGTATTTAATGAACGTCTTGGAAATATTGATGATATATATATATATATATATATATTATAAGATATATATATATATATATATATATATATATTATATATATATATATATATATATATATATATATATATATATAGATATACACACACACACACAATTAGAGGACGAAAATTCTTAAAATCAAGAAGAAAAGTTATACACAGTGACCTTCCTGGTGAAATTGATATCAGGCAACGCTGAAATGGAGTCAACGTCTGATTTAACCGCCGGAAGAGGTAGGTAAAGCGGTTTAATGGAAAACCGTAAGAGGTAGGAACCCGTGAACTAGGGATGGCTTTCAATTACGAATGGTGATTATTCTGGCTTCGAGAACTTACTAGGCACCGTGATCTGTAGGAGAAAAGGGCTGATGAGATGGTTTTTCATTTCGTGAAAAAAATTGTAGTAAAGGAAGTGAATATTCGGATAGGATTGAAGAATAAAGATGCTCTTGAGGAGTGTAAATAAAAACATCTGAAATCAAGGAGTAGGATAACATAAATACGAATGATTGAATCTGGGAAAGATGGCTGACATTCAAAGGTAGAGAGAAAAATGGCTTTAGAGACACTACGAAAGAGGAGGATCATATCTAGATACTCATTTGGATTGGATAGGGCTGATTTAATACTACTTTGGATTCCAGTGCTTGGCTTCAAGCATAAATTCCATATTGTATTCCATTCATTTGGATTGGAATACTTTGGATTCCAGTACTTGTATTCAAGCATAAATTCCATATTCCATTCCATTCCATTTTGATTTGAAGTGTAACCATATGTTAAGTTCGTTTTCATTTTTTTTTTTTTATGATCCCAGTAGGAACCAGCCCTGTGTTTACAATAAGATGAGTGAAAGAAGGCATTATTGCTCTGAATGATTCATTCCTCTGACTGCAGTAATCTGGGAATTCAAAAGTGGAAAACATGCGGTTGCCCGATTTGAAAATAAAATAAAAACTAACAGAATAATAAATTTTTGCATATTTTTAGCTTGCATTTTCAGATTTTCGCATCTCCCTGGATGTGACTTCAAATTTTAAGCTTGTGAAGTGCTATATATATATATATATATATATATATATATATATATATATATATATATATATATATATATATATATATGTGTGTGTGTGTGTGTGTGTGTGTGTGTGTGTGTGTGTGTATTCAGAAAAAACTAAACCGCTTTTAAAGTAAAATTACCTATGCTATAGACTCCCAAACCAGGTCATTCGATCACTCTTTATTTTGCCTGAGGTACAGAATAAAATAAAAAATAACAAAATTTCACAGCGAAATATGTTTGACGATGTTTATGAGAACAGCATTTTTGGGCATTTTTACTAATATTTTGGTGATTATAATGTAGAAATATCGTATCACTTTTTTTCCATTGCCCTTTTAAACTAATAATAAAAAAAAAATTTCTTTTCAGATGCATTATCGATTAGAAGCCGAGATCCACAGCGGATTCCAGTCTGCCTGGAATGGAAAGAGGTAAAGAAATAAATATGTTTTGATTTTATGTAAACAGAAACAGGATGCGTGCATAAACTAAACATCCCTCGTCCCTCATTCAATATTTCTTATTAGGAACTATATAAATCAATTTTCCTTACCAAAGACAAAGATTTCCTTCGAGTCTGAAATAGCCACAGATGATTCATATACAATCATAAATACATACTTGCATCTAAGGGAGATGGCCTTATACAGCTCCACTAATATTTTTAGTCTTCAATTGTTGCCGGAAATAAATTGAACATTGACGCGCTGGAGCAAGAGTAAGTTTTGCAACTCGTATATCCTCCTGGGAAATCATCTAAACGCTCCTATGTGGCAATTTATTGCATCTATCTATTTCCCAGATTTGATTTATATATGTGTATTTAACTTTTATCTGTCATCCTTTTTTTACCTAATAATATATATATATATACCTATATATATATATATATATATATTATATATATATTATATATATATATATATACTTACTGTTTTTTATTTTTTCTGATTTCAGCTCATGTGTATTACATTCTTCAAAGGCTATTTATAATTCATTCCTCCTTTACCATTTTTATTATATTTTTTATGTAGCCACTTCTTCCTCGGTGGTATCACGAGACATATTTCAGTGGCGAGTCAATATTTCTTGTAACATTTAAGACCGTAGATAAGTATGTTAAGGAGTTTCTTTGCCAAAGCTAATAACAATCTCTCTATCATTGATATACTTTAACCTAGTTTAGGGGTACATGTACTAAGGTATTTTAGTAAGCGTGAAATATCTGTTGTATTCTTCGCTGAAGAATACAACATAAACTATGGATGATCTATGCTTAGTGAGGAGTTTTCTCTTCACATTCATTGGTGCCTATATGTTTATTTTTACAATAGTGCTCCCTCGTTCTTAGCTCGGGCAAACTGTATGCAGGAAAGCACACAGCAAACACAAACAGCTAAATGTCACAACGACCTAAATCCTAAAAGATAAATTGCGGTATACTCGTTTCGACAGTGGAACATACAAACTCACACTCACACAATGGTTTCCAATAACCAATATTTCAACGAAAATAAAAAAAAAAAAAAAAGTGTCTCAGTCGCCAAAAATACTGAGCAATAATTTTAACATCGTTTCCGAATTCTTTAACATACAACAGAAAGAAAAGGTGTAGTAATCTCTGTTCCCATATTTTCTTGGTATTCCACGAATTCATTTTAATTAAACTTTCGAACCAATGGCGCTACCTCACATGCATTTTATTGTTGTTTTTAAAACCGCAGTGGATGAAAAATGGGATTCAGGCTAAATCTTTCTGTAGAATATAAATGAACGATTTCGAGTCACGCTAATAGTTTTTAAGCATTAACGAAGACACAAATTTGTTGCTTATTATTTTCCAGCAAGTAATCCTTAATCTATCACATAAGAATTAATGTCATTCATCTTGTAAAATTCTCGTTAAATATTCCGTTCAACCTTTCACATTTCATTATCCTATAATTATTTCTAGGTTCGATCACAAAATGCGACGACCAAAATAGATTCGAGCTATATGAAGGAGATCAATCCTTCATGAGATAGAAACATATCATGTGTCTTGTGGGACAACCGGATAATTTATGCAAGACAATAAAGGCACAAATCTAGCAGCATTATTTACAATGAAAAGAAATGAAGTATGAATCTGTCAAACATAACTTGCGCGAGGAAATTGTCAATTGCTATTGAAGCAGAAAAAAATTAAGTAATATTACAATTATAAGAAATGAAGTATGAAGCTGTCAAACACAACTTGGCATGAAGGAATTGTCAATTGTCGTTATTGAAAGCAGACAAAAGTTAAATAAATGGTTCTTTTCCTTCCTTCCCTCCCTTACCATCAAAAATAAGAAATATAAAGGAATAACGAACTTTTAATGAGTGGAAGCCTAAAACTATTTGAACTTTCGTTCCACATTCTTCTAACAATCTCACTGGCAAGAATTTTTTTTTTTTTTTATCGTAATCCTGATTACGAATAAAAAAAAAAGTTGCTTGAAAAATTATTCAGCATTCACTTGAGAATAAAAAAAATCTTTGTTAAATTTAAAAGTGAGTTCCAAATTTGCCTTTCCTTCTTCATCCTCACTAAAATAAGAGAGAAAAAAACAATTCGCACAAAAAAAAGAAAAAAACTACAAAGGGATGTGACGGATATTACGGTTCCTTATCCGATCATAAATGTGTCTTACGATATATTCAAACAGTGAATAACAACAAAAAAGACAGTTACACATTCGCTTCCTCCATTCCTAACCTCTTTCCCCTTAAAAAAAAAAAAAATAAAATAAAATAAAATAAAATGGATACCTCCATCTTAACCCCGAAAAGAAGAAATCAGATGAAATCGTATGATTTCCTCCTTCTAGGAAATTGGAATTCCCAAAGGAGCCATTTCTCTCGTCTCTGAATCACCCGTCTTCCTGTAGGAGCTGGAGGTGACAGGTGCAATTACTGCATGCCCCTGGAATGCCCAAATCCAATATCGGTGACGCAAATATGAAACACCTTTGACCTTCAACCTGATACAATATTTAGGTCTGGAATTCTGCAATAAAAAAAGATATGTCGGATAGTTGCAGACACCGTGCAATTTTTACAGCGGCGCTCTTCTGCCATTTATTTTTTTTATTCTTTTTATTTATTTTTTTTTTCACTGGATAGGTGACCCTATTCGTTGTCCCATAAATTTACAAATAGGACAGTGTGTTTCGAAACATTTTAGCAGAAGTAAAAGCACAAGTTATCTATAATTTTATTTAGTTTCTTGTGAATTAGATTAAGTGAAAAACAAAGATAATAATAATAATAATAATAATAATAATAATAATAATAATAATAATATAATAATAATAATAATGTGTGGCGCCGTGGCAGAGTGGGTTAGGTCGTCAACGGACTGGTTAAACAACATTGGGGCTGGTCAGTCGTTGGATGGGTGACCGCTCTCCTCGGCGTTGATTCCTTGGGAAAGGATCTTTACCATAATTTCCTCAGTCTACTCAGCTGTAAATGAGTACCTATCCCTGATGGGTAGGGTCCAGCTGTGGGTTAAATAGCAAAACTCAGCAATGAAGTTAAGAAATGATGGAATAAACGACAACGACGTAAATAGAATCTCTGGCAACAGAGGAGCTTCATCCAGCAGCCAGGTATTCAACACAATTGAAGGGAAAACGAAAACGGTCATGTACTTGGAGGTCGTCATCCAGCAACTGACCACTACAACGACAGTAACCAACAGCCTGAGATTGGAGCTACAGAAGCAAACCAAAGGAAGAAATGGACAAGAGAAGAAAATAAGGAAATATGGAGATGCTACATCAGAAGCAACCCTTCGGAGAGAGGATACAGAGGAAGGTTGGTCAACATCTGGAATGAGAAGAATAACACCCCCCAAACAGAGCAGAGGCTGGCAGACCAAGTAAGGAACATAAAGAAAAAGAACTGGCTCTCCCCAACAGAAAGAGAAGAACTGGAAAGGGAAATGTCACACGACAACGAATTACACGTAGACGACAGGGATGAGGAGGTATCAAACAACGACACACGAAGAAACACCGACGAAGTAACAGAGAGGACAGAATGGGTAGAAAAGATTAGACAATGGATGGACCCAGATACAGAGAGAACAAAGATCCCCTCCATGAAAGCCTACAACGCCAAGAAATTAAGGGAGAAAACAAGTGAGGCCAATAAAATAATGAGCATAATACACACCACCAGTATCACAGAAACAAATAACTTTGCATATGCAGGTGTAATATTAGTAGCAGAAACTGATGGGGATTCGAACACCAACACTACCAGCACAACAACCACCCAACAGAAACTAAACAGCACCTCCTTGGAAAAGGCGCCTGGAAAAGCAAATCATGGTGATAAGATCTGACTTGAGTAAAACTGAAAGAGATGGCAGAAAAAAGGCTAAGAGCAAGAAAACAAGGGAGGAACTCAACGAAAAATACAAAGTACAAGAGAGGGGACTAAACAACACAATAGAAGATGTAAAACAGAGGCTTAAGGCCAAAGCACAAAAGATCCAACGGTACATGAACAGGAATAAGGGATACCAACAGAATAAACTATTCGGAACCAACCAGAGAAGACTATACAGCCAACTAAGAGGGAGACAACCACCAAGAAACTCCTGAAGCCGAACCAAGTTAGAGTCTCTGGGATAATTATATAGAGCAATCCGGTATCACACAACAAACATCCAACATGGCTCTAGGAAGTCAAGGAAGAAGAAACAGGGAGAATAAAACAAAGATTCACCCGAGATCTCGAGAGACACAGTCAGACACCACAAAGAAATGCCAAACTGGAAAGCCCCAGGTCCCGATGAAGTCCATGGATACTGGCTCAAAAACTTCGAGGCCCCTACACCCACGAATAGTTGAACAACTCCAGCATTGTATCTCAAATCACCATGCACCCGAATGGATGACCACAGGAAGAACATCCTTAGTACAAAAAGACCAGAGTAAGGGAAATATAGCCAGTAACTACAGGCCTATTGCCTGCCTACAAATAATGTGGAAGTTACTAACAGGTATCATCAGTGAAAGGCTATACAACTACCTAGAGGAGACAAACACCATCCCCACCAACAGGAAGGCTATAGAAGGAAGTGTAGGGTCACAAAAGACCAGCTCCTGATAGACAAAATGTTAATGAAGAACAGTAGGAGAAGGAAAACCAACCTAAGCATGGCATGGATAGACTATAAGAAAGCCTTCGACATGATACCACACACATGGCTAATAGAATGCCTGAAAATATATGGGGCAGAGGAAAACACCATCAGCTTCCTCAAAATACAATACTT
>NC_061093.1:72681106-72686106 GCF_015104395.2 Macrobrachium nipponense
TAACAACAACACAACAAGAGATTTTTGAGTTTTATTAACATGAGTATCAATGTACACTTGTCTATGTGTATTTCACCTTATGTTAATTTTTTTAATATCTAATGATATGAAATCAAGAGGCGCAGTACTATGAACGTATATGGCTGTATAGGAAACGTACACAGGGTCGCATCTCGCGATCTCAGCCTGATCCCCGAAGTCTTACTACCAGTGGGGGCGATATATTTTCGGGTGACAGAAACACCGGCCTTTATTGGCTGCTGTCGTGTTTACTATCCTCCTCTGTTGGCCCAGTTAAGACGGTGTAATGGTGCAATAAACTTCGAATGGAAATGAGAACGCAAGATGGTAATTTCACTAAAACTGCCACTTCGTCTCATAGGCGTTCGATATAAGTGCCAGGAATTGCGTTGCATTACACGTGAACATTTCAGTATGCAAATTTTCTGTCTGGATTTATCGGAAATATATGATTTTTATTCCCATTCATGGCATAGGATTTCAAAGTCAAATTTTCAATATTTAGCATATTTTTTTCGTTTATTATGAACTATAATAAATGCCCTAAGTGGCCGTTACTGGAAAACTAAACCAAATAGAGTTTCAAAAACGTTTTTTTAAATGGTATGAATAGAAATTATTTTTTATAATACATATAATATCCCGGTAGAACATGTTTTCTCATTTTATCCTATAAACTGGACTAGCAGTGAAAATGTGCATGATATATGATAGCTATGATTCCATTCATTCTAATGCAACGAACTTACCATTTTTTTTTGCATAGATATAAATGGATAACTAAATATATCAAGGGAAAAAATGAATCCCAGGTGATAAAAACTGGCTTAAATACAATCCGTCACAGGTCTGAGGCTCAAGGAATGTGAACTTAATCCATTTGGTACTTAACTATTTGCTTTTAGTTTCCCATGAGGAGATAAATATAAGCTGAGTATTTGTATTGTGGAAATAACTCATAGTGGTTCGGCTGACCGGGGAAGACCATTGGCATAAAACTAAGATACTGAGAATGATGGAAACATAAAACTTAAGAGAATTATGGAAAAGATAATGTAGACAACATCGTCTTTCACGTTTATTAAAACACTGAAGAGCATAAATCCTCTGCTATGAAATCTCTAGAGAGCAGAATCTTTATTTTATTTCATTTTTTAAATTGGGGAAGACCATTGACATAAAACTCAAGATATTAAGAACGACGGAAACATAAATCTTAGAGAATTATGGAAAAGATAATGTAGACCAAACCGTCTTCCACGTTTACTAAAACACTAAAGAGCATGAATCCTCTGCTTTCAAAATGCCAGAGAGCAGAATTGTTATTTTATTTTTTTTAATTGCCTAAATAAATATTCAATATAATTTTCGACCTGAAAGAATGAAAAATCTGTTTTCGCTACGTTCATTTCTGCTTCATTTTGAGATCCGTGAGTTTTTCACGCTGTCCTATCACCCTTAAACTTTTCTGTCCGGCATGGAATTCTTTTTCATAGAATGTTCGACTACCATCTATTTCAACTACGACTTCAGTTTTACGCGCAAAATAAATCAGACACTGGAAGTCTTTCATACTTACCTGAAAACAAAATAGAAGTAGAAGCCTATTATTATTATTATTATTATTATTATTATTATTATTATTATTATTATTATTATTATTATTATTATTTTTTTTTTTTTTTTTTTTTTTTTGCTCTATCACAGTCCTCCAATTCGACTGGGTGGTATTTATAGTGTGGGGTTCCGGGTTGCATCCTGCCTCCTTAGGAGTCCATCACTCTTCTTATTATGTGTGCCGTTTCTAGGATACACTCTTCTGCATGAGTCCTGGAGCTACTTCAGCCTCTAGTTTTCTAGATTCCTTTTCAGGGATCTTGGGATCGTGCCTAGTGCTCCTATGATTATGGGTACGATTTCCACTGGCATATCCCATATCCTTCTTATTTCTATTTCAGATCTTGATACTTATCCATTTTTTCCCTCTCTTTCTCTTCAACTCTGGTGTCCCATGGTATTGCGACATCAATGAGTGATACTTTCTTCTTGACTTTGTCAATCAACGTCACGTCTGGTCTCTTTGCACGTATCACCCTATCCGTTCTGATACCATAGTCCCAGAGGATCTTTGCCTGGTCGTTTTCTATCACTCCCTGAGTTGGTGCTCGTACCATTTATTACTGCAAAGGTAGCTGATGTTCTTGCACAGGCTCCAGTGGAGGGCTTTTGCCACTGAAATCATGCCTCTTTTTGTACTGGTTCTGTGCAAGTGCCGGGCATTCGCTTGCTATGTGGTTTATGGTTTCATTTTCGTATTGCACTTCCTACATATGGGAGAGATGTTATTTCCGTCTATCGTACTTTGAACATATCTGGTTCTTAGGGCCTGATCTTGTGCCGCTGTATTCTTCATTTCCTTCTTTAGCTCTCCCCTCTGTAGCCATTGCCAATTGTCATCGCTGGCTAGTTTCTTTAGTCTGTCTCATGTATGTCCGTGCATTGGTTGTTGTCCAGTCCTCTGTTCTTTCTGTCTTTCTCCTGTCTCTGTATATTTCTGGGTCTTCGTCTACTTTTTATTAGTCCTTCTTCCCATGCACTCTTTAGCCACTCGTCTTCACTTGTTTTCAGATATTGCCCCAGTGCTCTGTTTTCGATGTTAACGCAGTCCTCTATACTTAGTAGTCCTCTCCCTCCTTCCTTTCGTGTTATGTATAGTCTGTCCGTATTGCTCTGGGGTGTAGTGCTTTGTGTATTGTCCATATGTTTCCTGGTTTTCTGATCTATGCTGCGGAGTTCTGCCTTCGTCCATTCCACTATTCCTGCACTGTATCTGATTACTGGCACCGCCCATGTGTTTATGGCTTTTATCATATTTCCGGCGTTGAGTTTTGACTTGAGTATCGCCTTGAGTCTCTGCATATATTCTTTCCTGATCGTGTCCTTCATCTCTTGGTGTTTTATATCTCCTCCTTCCATTATTCCCAGGTATTTGTATCCTGTCTCATCTATGTGTTTGATGTTGCTCCCATTTGGTAGCTTTATCCCTTCAGTTCTCGTTACTTTGCCTTTTTGTATGTTGACTAAGGCGCATTTTTCTATTCCAAACTCCATCCTGATGTCCCCAGATACAATCCTTACAGTCTGGATTAGGGTATCTATTTCCTTGATGCTCTTACCATACAGCTTGATGTCGTCCATGAACATCAGATGGTTGATTCTGTTACCTCTTTTCTTGAGTTGGTACCCGGCATCCATCTTCTGTAGTACTTTTGTCATGGGAATCATGGCTACTACGAAGAGTAGTGGGGACAGTGAGTCGCCCTGGAAGATCCCTCTCCTGATATTAACCTCTGCTAGTCTTATTCCAGAGCTTGTAAGTATTGTATTCCAGTTGCGCATTGATTTTTGAGGAAGCTGATGGTATTTTCCTCTGCCCCATATATTTTCAGGCATTCTATTAGCCATGTGTGTGGTATCATGTCGAAGGCTTTCTTATAGTCTATCCATGCCATGCTTAGGTTGGTTTTCCTTCTCCTACTGTTCTTCATTACCATTTTGTCTATCAGGCTGGTCTTTTGTGCCCCTACACTTCCTTCTGCAGCCTTTCTGTTGGTGGGGATGGTGTTTGTCTCCTCTAGGTAGTTGTATAGCCTTTCACTGATGATAGCTGTTAGTAACTTCCACATTATTGGTAGGCAGGTGATAGGCCTGTAGTTACTGGCTATATTTCCCTTACTCTTGTCTTTTTGTACTAAGGATGTTCTTCCTGTGGTCATCCATTTGGGTGCTTGGTGATTTGAGATACAATGCTGGAGTTGTTCTGCTATTCGTGGGTGTAGGGCCTTGAAGTTTTTTGAGCCAGTATCCATGGACTTCATCGGGACCTGGGGCTTTCCAGTTTGGCATTTTCTTTAGTTGGTGTCTGACTGTGTCTGTCGTGATTTCTGTGAATCTTTGTTTTATTCTCCCTGTTTCTTTTCTTCCTTGACTTCCTGGAGCCATGTTGCATGTTTGTTGTGTGATACCGGATTGCTCCATATGTTTTCCCAGAGTCTCTTACTTGGTTCGGCTTCAGGAATTTCTGGGTGGTTGTCTTCCCCTCTTAGTTGGCTGTATAGCCTTTTCTGGTTGTTCCGAATCGTTTGTTCTGTTGGTATCCCTTATTCCTGTTCATGTACCGTTGGATCTTATGTGCCTTGGCCTTAAGCCTCTGTTTTACATCTTCTATTGCGTTGTTTAGTCCCCTCTCTTGTACTTTGTATTTCTCGTTGAGTTCCTCCCTTGTTTTCTTGCTTCTTAGCCTTTTTTCTGCCATCTCTTTCAGTTTACTCAAGTCAGATCTCATCACCATGATTTGCTTTTCCAGGCGCCTTTTCCAAGGAGGTTGCTGTTTTGGTTTCTGTTGGGTTGGTTGTGCTGGTGGTGTTGGTGTTCGAACTCCCCATCAGTTCTGCTACTAATCTTGCTCCTGCATATACCAAGATATTTGTTTCTGTGATACTGGTGGTGTGTATTATGCCCATTATTTCATTGACCTCACTTGTTTTCTCACTTAATTTCTTGGTATTGTATGCTTTCATGGAGGGGATCTTTGTTCTCTGTATCTGGCTCCATCCATTGTCTAATCTTTTCTACCCATTCCGTCCTCTCTGTTACTTCGTCGGTGTTTCTTCGTGTGTCGTTGTTTGATACCTCATCCTCCCTGTCGTCTTCCGTGGCATCGTCTCTCAGTTCGTCTTCGTGTAATTCGTTGTCGTGTGACATTTCCCTTTCCAGTTCTTCTCTTTCTGTTGGGGAGAGCCAGTTCTTTTTCTTTATGTTCCTTACTTGGTCCTGCCAGCCTGCTCTGTTTGGGGGTGTTATTCCTCTCATTCAGATGTTGATCAATCTTCTTCTATATCCTCTCGTCCTCGGGTTGCTTCTGATGTAGCATCTCCATATTTCCTTATTTTCTTCTCTTGTCCATTTCTTCCTTTTTG
>NC_061093.1:72716106-72718606 GCF_015104395.2 Macrobrachium nipponense
ACCTTTGGCCAAAGCACAGTAAATCTTACCCATTTCAGTCTAGAATCTCCAAGCACTTTCACAAAAGGCAAAAGCCTCCATGGCTTCGCTTGACTTCCGCAACAATCTCTCTATGGTTTAGTTACATTGCTATTATGTATGGACATAGCTCGAACGAACGCACAAACTCGCACACACTGTTCACACCCAGAAACCACTTATATCCAGTTCTCAAAGGCACCTTTGACAAACGGCCATAATGACAGATGAGCGTTGACCTGCGTAGGTAAGGATTTTAATGTCACACTACCTCAAGAAAAAGACATATCAGCATTCCTAAGCTGTCGCTCGGACCACTCTGTATCTAAGAAGTTAAATTGCTGATTCTCTATATTCTAAGAAACGTCATAGCACATCACATTATATTATTTAAAATATCTCATAGCAAATCCCCCTCTTTATGTTACAGATAGCTCAGTCACCATCATAGCTAGCACCTGCCTAGCCATAGCTCACACAAAACAGCTTAATATATATAAAAAAAACACATTGGCCGGCTCATTAAACACAAAATATAATAATAACTGCACGTCTCTGGCAGTACAATGTCTATAATAATATCTCAAAGCCTATACTAGGGCTATAATAACAATAGGGTTTAGTAACTTTTTTCCATCTTGAATTTTCGTATCTCCCTTTTTGTCTGCAACTGCAACTGCACAGACTTGCGAAACACGTTGTAGCGAGGCGAAACGTCTCCCTGCGAGATTAAACTCGATGAATCCTTAGCCAAAAGCGTTGTAGAACTCCATAGACTCGTAGAAACTCTCATATGTGGGTACACAGCAGCAACATCTCTGCAATCGCTGAAGGGCGTCTTGCTAGCGTTGGGGAATGATGTATATGGTGCTTCAGTATGGCAGCTATGTCATCAGTCAATCGAAAAAAAATTAACCCCAGACATACTTCTGTCAAATAATGACCTCAAAAATTCCCAAAAATACTAACTGAACGTCTTCCAATTAACCCCATTAATATGACGACTAAACTAATTTCTAACTACATCTTGTGAACAAACTCCATAGGATCACTAAATCACAAGTCATTATCATAACCCCGCAAAGAAAACGCTAAATTTTCCAACAATATAAAAAAAAACTTCGCCAAAGTCACACATAAGCACACACTCCAGAACTCAGACTCACAGAAACTCTACGGACTTCTGTTATCCCATCTCAAGCTCACAGATTCTCACAAGTTAAAAAAAGTAACGAGCCCGTAACAAACCCAGCCCAAGTTATTTCACTGAAAATGTTCTCTCAAGTTCTCATATTTCAGTAACCCACAAAATCAGTAAGAACTCTCCAATGTCTAACAGCAAAAACCCTTTTACTGCTCGTATAATTAATCTCAATGAGATGTAATGCCAAATGCCCATTTCATGCAATTCACACACCCCGACAAATCATATCTCCCATCCAGAAAGAAATGCCATTTAAACCTCAACCCAAACTTACATCTCTCGTAAAAGAAAAGAAAAAAAAGAAAAAAAAGATAACAACAATAGTGAACTTTCCCAATTACAAAGCACATAATATATAGTAACATACATAACCCAACTTTTCCCCATAAATGCGATATGTATCATTACGGAATTTTGCCATCGCAACTTTTTCTTTGATTGGAAAAGACCAGAAACAATCCCCTTACATAGATGCATCTCCGGGAAATGCCAAAATCAGCATGTCTCAGAAAGTGCAATACTCTGAGTAATTAACAACACTGGAGGAAAAGAGTCAGCAACCGGACTCATCACAGTATTATCAGCAAAAATCCTCCTGCGAACACGTCAGGTACTCGAACTGCAGTATAGAAATGTCTAGTCAGACTTGCAATTTCGGAAGCCCATGATTCTCAAAAAGAAAAAAAAATTTTTTATACTGACACCCTATCAGCACATTTCACAAAATTATCTCCAATGTTGCCCAAAAATTGTCTTAAAGACATGACTTGCCTCATGATGTTGCCCACTTATATAAAAAATTATCACCTATCAGGGATATAAACTACGGTAAAATTGCAATTCCACAATTATATGTAACCAAAAAATTCCATCTCCATAGGGACTCGTAAGACTGCAGCACCGTAATGCCACTCGCCTTCATTAGTCACGAAGCCAAAAGAACTCTCTCTTGGCTCGTAAAATCCCAGAAATTCAACTCCAAAAATCATAACCCCCAAAAATAAGTCCCCCCCAAAAAATTAATGCCACCTGCATATATATATATATATATATATATATATATATATATATATATATATATAATATATATATATATAATATATATATATATATATTATATATATATATACCATATAATAGAACAATACCACTTCGGTGATAAAAATACTTCCCTCCAATATATTAATAACCCCACATCACCAAATTTTTCCCTCTATCTCACCCAGGAATCACACTTGGAATAAAAACAAGTCTCCAAAAAAGATTATACACTCCAAG
>NC_061093.1:72731106-72748606 GCF_015104395.2 Macrobrachium nipponense
TTGTTTATATTTTCCTTGTACGCGCTCTCCTAAGTGCAGATCCAGCTACATACATACATACATACATACATTAAAGGACGGAAAGCGGATAAAGAATACGAGTCGTAATTAAAGAGAATGGGATGGGATATTCTTTGTCTCTATAAACACAGTGTCTTTCGTATACTCTTTGTCTTGCTGTTCATTGGAGAGAGAGAGAGAGAGAGAGAGAGAGAGAGAGAGAGAGAGAGAGAACAAGCATATTCAAATTCCTTCTTGTCTGGAAGAGTAAACACATAAGGGAACAAAAAACTAGTATCCTTGATAGGAAGAGGATAGTATCGCTTTCCTGAAAGAGACAGGTAATTCATTTCGGTAATCATTAATCGAGACGTCGAAATTATCCTTTCATAAAAATAGAAAAAAAAAAAAATTCATGACATGAGTGAGAACGGAAGTGTCAAGATGATAAACTGATTGAATCCATATATATTATGTAATTCGACTCTGCAATCAAATTCAACAAACTGAATGAATCCAGTCAGCTTTTCATATCATTCTGATGTAATTCGAGTCCGCAATCAATTTCAACATATTCTTTATGTTGCGAAAACAGTCATAAACTCCCTGTGACGGAAAAGAGTGACTGTTACAGGTTATATAGTGAGACATTTAAGCTCGTCTGTGTGTCTGTCGTCTGTTTTGCCAGTCTCCTATTGTTTTGTCTTTCAGTAATAACCTGGTATATCCGTGTGCCTGAAGACACCCCCCACCAGCAATATAACCGCAAGTACAATTAAGAAAGTCAACTCTCTAGAAAGCAAACATTGAGGTAACTTCGTCATTTGTAAAAACCTTCTTTGCAACCGGAACAGAGCGGGATGATCAGTCGTCCCCATAAGACCGGCTAAGGGAATTTACAGGTCGTTTTCGGGTGATTAACGGGTGATTCGTAGCGATTTACAGGTGATTTTTTGGGTGATTTACAGGTGATTTGTAGGCGATTTACAGTACAAAAAAGGACAAATTAACTACGTAGAAAAGGATGGCAAAAGGCTGAAAATATTCGAAATTTTTTTTATGATTAAGACTGTATATATATAGATATATATATATATATATATATATATATATATATATATATATATATATATATATATATATATATATATATTATATATATATATTAATATATATATATATATATACTAATAATATATATTATATATATATATATGATATATATGTAATATCAAAAGGTACGAACATGTAGACATCAGAGGGTTACCGAAACTCAGTAGATCAGTTAAGGAGTTTATTATGAGATACGTTTCGTGTCATCCTGACACATCATCATTGTCTGTAATGTAGAAAATCAATTCACATTTATAAAAAATATAAATTAAAAGTTTACATGCTATTTTAAAAGGAAAACATAAAATACTAAAGTTATTCATAAAAATTATTGTTAAAAGTTAAAAATACTAAAATTATTTACAAGGTGACATTAAAATTGTAGAAATTTAGCATTAAAAAGGAATATTAACCTTAATAAAGCGAAGACAAGAAAGGATGGCTGTATGTCCTTCGCTTTATTAAGGTTAATATTCCTTTTTAATGCTAAATTTCTACAATTTTAATGTCACCTTGTAAATAATTTTAGTATTCTTCCATTTCTTTTTCCCACCTTTAATTTTTAACAATAAATTTTTTATGAACTAAACTTAGTATTTTATGTTTTCCTTTTAAAATAGCATGTAAACTTTTAATTAATATATTTATAAATGTGAATTGATTTTACATTACAGACTGATTATGTGTCAGGATGACACGAAACGTATCTCATAATAAACTCCTTAACTGATCTACTGAGTTTCGGTAACCCTCTGATGTCTATATATATATATATATATATATAGATATATATATATATATATATATATATATATATATAGATATATATATATATATATATATAAATATATATATAGATATATATATATATATATATATATATATATATATATAATATATATATATATATATATATATATATATATATATATATATATATATATATATATATATATATATATATATATTATGTGAATGTGGAAGAGAAATAATTCAAAGTATGAAGTTTCATGTCATAACGATGGCTGGTAGATGAAGGATATAGATTGTGAAATATCATAGACTATTTTGCGAATATCAATTGCCTTTTGTGAGTGCGTGTGCACCTGTCCATATTCTGCCCTTGGCTGATGCTTTGTGCAGCAGATATCATTTCCGGGTGATATTGGCATTAACCTTATAAACTCCCAATTTTATGGGATGAAATGATATAATCTAAGGAGAGTTAACGGTTGATTCAAAGCATTTCATTTGATATCATACATACCAAAGATAGAACACCTATATTGATAAAGTAAATCTTTATCAAATTAACTGCTTCGCTCTCTCTCTCTCTCTCTCTCTCACTCTCTCTCTCTCTCTGCTCTCTCTCTCTCGAAAGGTGAAATATAAACAGGTAACGTATCAGTTTATGCTGAATTCGAGCATTTCATTTGATATCATACAAACCAAAGATAAACAACTACATAGATAAAAAAAAATCCTTATCAAATTAATTGTTCTCTCTCTCTCTCTCTCTCTCTCTCTCTCTCTCTCTGTGACTCTCTCTCTCTCTCTCTGGTCTCTCTCTCTCAAAATGTGAAATATGAACACGTAACGTACCAACTTTATGCTGAATTTGAGCATCTCATTTGATATCATACATACCAATGATAAACACCTACATAGATAAAGTAATCTTTATCAAATTAACTGCTCTCTCTCTCTCTACTCCTCTACTCTCTCTCTCTCTCCTCTATCTCTCTCTCTCTCTCTCTCTCTTTCCAAAGGGAAATATAACATCCTATTTCTAAAACAGGTAACTAGCAAGTTTATTTACACCCAACGATTTATGTTCAAGTAACCATACATAAAGCTCTTGCTGCAGCTGGTTTGTAAATCTGATTCCTCCTCTTGAAAGAGAACCGGCTGTTTCAGATCTTTGGAGTTCAGTGACATCAACATTAGAATTACTGTTTAATTCACTGACGATTAAGCTTCTCGGATAAACGTCGTAATCGCAGATGTTTTGGGAGGTCATTTTTCCGTCGTAAATGAAAATAGATCTCATTTTTAACCGGGTTGATACAAAACTTTATTATCTTTGTGTGATGCTCCAAAAAAAAAGTGTACAAAGACTTTGCTTAATAAGGCCGGTTTCAGTTATCCCAACTGAACAACGGTGAAAGTGAGAGAAAGAGAGAAAAAACGAGATGGATATAAAGCTGAACTTCTATCACTTTGTACAGAAACATTAAGCACAGAAACATTCTTTGTACAGAAACATTAAGCACGAGAAATTGACAGTTTTAAAGATCAGGTTTTTAAGACAATCATCCCACCTTCTTGCAATTTTGCCTTTTTTCACATATTTCTAGAGTTCTCTATACAAACAGAAACATGGGCGAGAGAGAGAAGGAAGAGAGAGAGCGAGAGAGAGAGAGAGAGAGAGAGAGAGAGAGAAACTCTAATTAGAAACCAAGTTTTAGGTTTTAACTGAGTCATTTTCTGGAGTTGTTTTTTTCATCTTACTGTCAATATCGAATCTATCAAAATGCAATGCATAAATTTGTACGTATGTATAAGTTTCATTCATGCTCTCTGAACTCTAATGCAAATGATAAAGCCTCTGAATTGTGAAAACTGTCGTTCTTAAAAAAAACCATAATGGTAAAATGGAAAAATATTTGAATTGACAATATTTGAATTTTATTATGAAAGACGGTGTGCGCCGAAATTGATTGCAGACAAATCCTGGATATATTTGAGTTGATCCTAGGGTGAAAGCGTACAGCAGTTTGCAAAAATCATTTATATAAATCCTACACACTCACACACACACACCACCCACCACACACAAACACATATACTTTTACACTAAGAGAAATGTTTTTGAACACTTACCTTGGATAAAATGTAGTGTATCCTATGGTGCTTGAATGATATCGGAGTGAATTAGCATTGCCTGAAAAAAAACCATAAGTATATATGAAAAACACACATATATATAAACATTTGAATGAAGCAAATGTTTAAATTTGAATGCTTCAAGTCAAGAACCAATTTATATCCCTTTCATTATGCAGTATACCTACGCTTCACTATAAACTGTAAGAACAATAATAATATCTTTAGTAAACTAAGCATCGCTGTGTCTAACACGTAACAAATGAATTTGAAGCAGGAGACTGCGTCACATTTCCTTTTCGCTGCTGCTCTGAGCGATCCGTAAACATTTCAAGCCCCACTCGGAAGTTTAAGGGATTTCTTCTCTCTCTCTTTTACTTAGATGAGATCATTTTTATGGTACATGTATTTAATAAGTTTAATAATATTTTCCTATAATAATATTATAATATAAAAGCAGCCCCAGTCCCCAACTTACGACGGGTTCGTCTTACGACGTTCCGAGGTTACAGCACTTTTCAAACAATGGCAAAGCAAAACAGCTATATATTCTTTCAGATTTTAAGGAAAAACCAGCAGCGCTTCGGAAAAGATAGAAGAAATGATGGATAACACTGTGTAATTATCATTCTCTCTCTCTCTCTCTCTCTCTCTCTCTCTCTCTCTCTCTCTATCTCTCTCTCTCTCTCTCTCTCTCTCTCTCTCTTCAACTTCTTTCCTATTGCAAGTATAAAGCAACAAATGTTGTTTTGATAAGCCTTATCTCAAATATAATTATCTTCAATGTCCTCATCTACCGATCTCAGGGTCTGGGTTCGATTCAATCTCAGGATCCGGGTTCGATTCTATCTCAGGGTCCGGGTTCGATTCGATCTCAGGGCAGGGTCGGGTTTAATTTCAATCTCAGGATCCGGGCTCGATTCAATCTCAGGGTCCTCAGGATCCGGGTTCGATACAAATCTCAGGATCCATGGTTCGATTCGATCTCAGGGTCCGGGTTCGATTCAATCTCAGGATCCAAGTTCGATTCAATCCCAGGGTCCGGGTTCGATTAAATCTCAGGGCAGGGCCCGGGTTCGATTCGATCTCAGGGTCTGGGTTCGATACGCCGCTCTGCCAACGCAGAATCAGAGGAATTATTTCTGGCGATAGAAATTCATTTCTCTATGTGGTTCGTATCCCACATTAAGCTGTATACATAGTTTCCGTTGCTAAGTAACCAATTGGTTCCCATAGCCACATGAAAATATCTTGATTCTTAGGGCCAGCCCTATAGGAGAGCTGTTAATCAGCTCAGTGGCTCTGGTTAGACTAAGATATACTACTTAACTCTAACGTCCTTAAAAAGTCGTAACAAACTTGCAATAATCGATATCCCTATCAGACAGACTTAAGGATATCAGAGAAGATTCGCTGTGGAAAGAAGGATAAATTTACCGCGAGTTATGTCACGGAAGAAAGAAGGCTAAAGGAGGGGGGTGTTGGGGGCAGGATGGGATCTCTAAGCTGAAGGAGCGAGAGAGAGACATGGGCAGATAGAGATGAAAGATGGGAAATGAAGGGTTTAGATTCAGAAAAATATTTAAAATTAGATTTACGGTTATATATATATATATATATATATATATATATAGGTATATATAATATATATATATATATTTATATATATTATATATAGTATATATATATAACCATCACCTGTCTGAATGTATTCTCTCATTATACTTTCTTTGTTTTTTCCTTAAAACAAATTGGTGCATCCTATTCTCTTTCTTGCCTCTTTGCTCTGTAACTTTGTATGTTAAAGACTTTATTTTAATTTCTTTCTTTGCGTTAGCATGAATTTAATAAAGGAAATTTACAAATTTAATGATTGCTTCTTGTCGTTCAAACCCCTTATTATTATTATTATTATTATTATATTATTATTATTATTATTATTATTATTATTATTATTATTATTATTATTATTATCATTATTATTATTATGTTATTATTATTATTATTATTATTATTATTATTATTATTATTATTATTATTATTATTATTATTTCATGTAAATTTTTCTTCAGATAACTGCAAGTCCGATTTCAGATCCAAAATAATAACGCCCTTTACAGATTAATTGAGATTTTTTTTTTTTCTCAATGCATTTTATCTGCATTTACTGTAAAATAGTCAACTCATAGAATCTGAGATCGATTTTTTTAACAGGAATATGAGCTACTCTATTAATTCATTTCTGATAAGCTTTTATCTAAAAGTTGATCAAAGAATGATTTACGATGGCTCGCGGAGTTTGCGTTTATTTGCACCAAGACATTTTTTCATGTTTATCCAAAAGTTTATAGAAGCTCTGGCTGAAGAGCTCATAAATTTGAAAGAACTTTAAAGCCTACTTCCACGGAGATTTTACCTTTTTTTATCCAAAACGTAAAAAAGTTATGAAGAAGATCTTGCACTATTTAGCTAACCTTGCGTCCAAGGGCATCTCAGCTTTCCTCCATTTATCCGAAACGAAAATCTTCCAGACTTTGTTCATTTCATTTTGAATTTTCCGAGTGGCTTTAGCTATAAAGAAATCAAATGCTTACTTTGCATTATTAATTGAAGAGAGAGAGAGAGAGAGAGAGAGAGAGAGAGAGAGAGAGAGAGAGAGAGAGGGAATGACATACATACTATAATTGTGTACTATATATATAGTCTTAAAATTCCATTACTGAGGACCTATAAAGTTTTAATGATAACATCTATGAATAATACTGAACATTGGGAAAAGGATTATATAGTGTAAAATAACAAAGTTTAACATATCCATGGCCTGTAGATACACACCAACGAATATATGAATAATCAACTTCTTTTATGTGATTGTGTCTGTTGCAGTCAATGACCTGATACTATATTCTGGCTAAATGGTCAATTTTGTTTATAATTCCATAAGATAATAGGGATGAAACAATGTACTAGCAGAGTGAAATGATGACTTGAAGTATTTCATATAAAATAATATAGAAAAGAGTCTCTTGTATGGAGGCTGAAGGCTTTATAAATGATGGAATGGAACTTGAAATCCAGAAACAAGATGTAGATCAACGAAAAACATATACCAAACAAGACGTTCGATCTTACGTTCGCTCTCTCTCTCTCTCTTATATCTCTCTCTCTCTCTCTCTCTCTCTCTCTCTCTCTCTCCAGCGGTTTAAACTGAAATATGCAATATTTTGTCAGCTAAAATATAACAAGCATCTTATTGCTATGCTGAACTTTGAAATCCAAAAAAAGTTAATCTGTCAAATATATCAACTAAACATGTATCAAACAAGCGTTCGACTCTCTCTCTCTCTCATCTCTCTCTCTCTCTCTCTCTCTCTCTCTCTCTCTCTCTCTCCAGCTAAAATATAACAAGCGCACTATTGCTATGCAGATAAAAAATAAGGCAAAATTTAGGCATGAAGAGTATGCTCACGTGAAACCTCTCACTCCTGTGGCTTAATCTAACATTAGCATAATTATTTTCATTAATATTTGCGCGAGATTTCCCCTCGGGCAAATGGAACCCTCCTTTTTAAAGAGAGCAAGCTACTGCTGCTCCTTCAACCTCACCCTGACATTATTTGAACTCTTCGCTGCATATTGGCTGATTATTTGAAATAGCTCTTTAAAACACTCCACGGTGACCGGCCTCTGGATACCCTGGAGCTATACTATAATTAGCAGCGCCATAATTACAGACGATCCTGGATCTCATTTCCTTCCTTTCTTAAAACGCGTTTGATAATGAAAATAGATTTCTCCCAGCTGCGTCAATGGGAAGTTTTATATCTTTTTATGTACTGCTTATGTTTTGTATCTCAATGTACTGCATATTAAAAGTTTTATATCTTCATGTACTGGTTATAAAAAAGTTTTACATCTTTTATGTACTGCTTATAAAAAAGTTTTATATCTTTATGAACTGCTTATAAAAAGTTTTTATATCTTTATGTACTGCTTTATAAAAAAAAGTTTTACATCTATATGTACTGCTTATAAAAAAGTTTTTACATCTATATGTACTGCTTATAAAAAAGTTTTATATCTCTATGTACTGCTTATAAAAAAGATTATTTTATATCTCTAAGTACTGCTTATAAAAAAGTTTTACATCATTATGTACTGCTTATAAAATTTTTACATCTTTATGTACTGCTTATAAAAAAGCTGTACATCTATATGTACTGCTTATAAAAAAGTTTTACTTCGTTTATGTACTGCTTATAAAAAGTTTTTACATCTTATTTTATGTACTGCTTATAAAATAGTTTTTAACATCTTTTATGTACTGCTTATAAAAAGTTTTACATCTATATATACTGCCTCTAAAAAAAGTTCTTTTAAAAAAAGTTTTACATACTTTATACTGCTTATAAAAAAGTTTTACATCTTTTATGTAATGCTTATTAAAAGTTTGATATCTCTATGTGACTGCTTATAAAAATTTTACATCTTTTTGTACTGCTTATAAAAATTTTACATCTTTTATGTACTGCTTATAAAAAGTTTTACATCTTTATGTACTGCTTTTCAAAAAGTTTATATCTCTATGTACTGTGTATAAAAAGTTTTATATCTCCTATGTACTGCTTATGAAAAGTTTTACATCTTGTGTGTACTGCTTATAAAAAAGTTTATATCTTTATGTACTGCTTATAAAAAGTTTTATATCTTTATGTACTGCTTATAAAAAAGTTTTATACTTTTATGTACTGCTTATAAAAAGTTTTACATCTTTATGTACTGCTATAAAAAAGTTTTACATCTTTATGTACTGCTTATAAAAAATGTTAAATCATTATTTATGTACTGCTTTATAAAAAAAGTTTTTACTTCTTTTATATACTGGTTATAAAAAGTTTTATATCTTTATGTACTTCTTATAAAAAGTTTATACTTCTTTATGTACTGCTTTATAAAAAGTTTTACCTCTTTATGTATGCTTATAAAAAAGTTTTACATCTATATGTAACTGCTTATAAAAAAGTTTTTTACATCTTTATGTATGCTTATAAAAAAAGTTTTACATCTTATGTACTGCTTATAAAAAAGTTTTATATATCTATGTTACTGTTTATAAAAAAGTTTTACATCTTTATGTACTGCTTATAAAAATAAGCGTTTAAATCTCTATGTACTACTTAGAAAGTTTAATATCTTTATGTACAGCCTATAAAAAGTTTTATATCTTTTTGTACTGCTTATAAAAAAGTTTTATATCTCTATGTACTGCTTATCAAAAGTTTATTTTATCTTTATGTACTGCTATAAAAAAGTTTTATATCTTTATGTACTTCTTATAAAAAAACTTTTACATCATTATGTACTGCTTATAAAAAAGTTTTACATCTTAATATACTTCTTATAAAAAAGTTTTATATCTTTATGTATTCTTATAAAAAGTTTTACATCATTATGTACAGCTTATAAAAAGTTTTACATCATTATGTACTGCTTATAAAAAGTTTTACATCTTAATGTACTGCTTATAAAAAGAAGTTTTAAATCTCATGTACTACTTATAAAGTTTTATACTTTATGTACTGCTTATAAAAAGGTTTATATCTTTTTGTACTGCTTATAAAAAAGTTTTATATCTCTATGTACTGCTTATCAAAAAGTTTATATCTTTATGTACTGCTTATAAAAAAAGTTCTACATCTTTTTGTACTCTTATAAAAAGTTTTATATCTTTTGAACTGCTTGTAAAAATGTTTTACATCTTTATGTACTGGCTTACACAAAAAAAGTTTTACATCTTGAATGTACTGCTTATAAAATGTTTCATGTTTCATGTACTGGTTATAAAAAATGTGAAAAAGATTGTTCGTAAGTTGTATGAAACTTTCTCAGTAATGCTAATTAATTGTGATTTATCGCTGTTGCTTTTTCCTGATGTAAGTTGAGCAAAAAGATTCTCAACAATTAATTGATACTGAACGATGCAGTCGGCCCAAAGTTGCTGTGAACTAACAAAGATTTTTTGGGTGCTGAATAGTGCTGAGTTTGCCTGGAATTTTTGTTATGGAACTAATAATGAATGAACTCGAATTTTAGATTCGAATGACACAGTTGGGTTGGGGCAATTAGTGCTGATTTTCGACACGGAATTGGGAAAACATATGTCTTGAAATATATACTCTGAAGTGGATTGGAATTAGTCTGGAATTTTCATTATTGAAAGATTTTAGTATTGACCTAAAATTGGTACAAATGGTTTTCCTGATACTTTTTGGAAGAGAGTTATTGGAAAATACATTTACAACTGGCTGAAAAATCTGATGTTAGAACTGGATTGTAATCAACTGACAAAGTACAAGCCAAGACTTGGTGTAAAGATAGAAGGTATATAGACATCCCCACATCACTCTTTTCAAAGTATTTACGCAATGAGAGTATTTTCACACTTCTCTCTCTTTCCCTAAAGGTAAACAGTTTTTCTAAGTGTTTATAGAAGGTGTCCTACCTTTTCGATGGGCGTTTTTCTCCCACATCGGAGCCAACCACTTGACCTTATCTCGATCGCACAAAGAAGCGTCTTCCACAAGTACCCTGAACCAGTAGGCCTGTAATACGCGTACAAAACGAATGTACATGCCTCGCAAACGGGGAACGATCTCTGAGTCAAGTTGCTTGTTCAGCAAAATACCTTTTTCTCCAAGTGAACTTGAAGTGTACCAACTCTTGTCTCTAGGCGAGGAGAGCTATGTGACTTTACTATCATATAAAACACTTTTAAACATATTATTAACCATTCCCTCTCTTTTCACCTCCTAGATATATATATATATATATATTATATATATATATATATATATATATAATATATATATATATATAATATATATATATATATATATATATTTGAAACACATTAAATGATATAAATATTTGAATTAAGCAAATGTTTAAATTTGAACGCTTCAAGTCAAGAACCAGTTTATATCCCTTTCATTATGCAGTATACCATAACAATGGCAAAGCAAAAACAGCTATATTCTTTCAGGTTTTAAGGGAAAAACCAACAGCACTTCGGAGAAACGACAGACGACACGATGGATAAAACTCTGTAATTATCTTCTCTTCTCTCTCTCTCTCTCTCTCATCTCTCTCTCTCTCTCTCTCTCTCTCTCTCTCTTCAACTTCTTTCCATATTATAAGTATAAAGCACGAATGTTTGTTTTGATAAGCCTTATCTTAAATATAATCTTTCCTAACGTCCTTGACTGCTGATACGCCGCTATTCCAACAAGGCATCAGAGGAATTGATATCTGGCGATAGAAAATAATATCTCGATGTGGTTCGGATCCCACATTAAGCTGTATATACATAGGTCCCGTTGCTAAGTAACCAATTGGTTCCTATAGTCACGTGAAAATATCTTGATTCTTCGGGCCAGCCCTTTATGAGAGCTGTTTAATCAGCTCAGAGGGTCAGAAAAGTCGCTAAAACCTCTTTTCTGACTCAACGTGATAGGATAATCTGACGTCCCTATCAGACAGACTTAAGGATATCAGAGAAGATTCGCTGTGGAAAGAAGATAAATTACCGTGAGTTATGTCACGGAAGAAAGATGGCTAAAGTGGAGGGAGTGTTCGGGGTGGGCGGGGTGGTGGGGGAGGATGGAATCTGTAAGCTGAAGGAGAGAGGGAGAGAGAGAGAGAGAGAGAGAGAGAGAGAGAGAGACATGATTAGATAGATGATGAAAGATGGGAAATGAAAGGGTTTAGATTCAGAAAATATTTTAAATATTTTTGATTACAGTTTTATATATACTATATAGATATATATATATATATATATATATAGTATATATATATATATATATATATATATATATATATATATATATATATATATATATATATATATATATATATATATAATATATATATATATATATATATATATATATATATATTGTATTCCATCCTCTCTGAATGTATTCTCTCATTATTCTTTCCGTTGTTTTATCTTAAAACAAATTGGTGCATCCTATTCTCTTTCTTGCCTCTTTGCTCTGTAACTTTGTATGTTAAAGACTTTATTTAAATTTCCTTTCTTTGCGTGAGCATGAATTTAATAAAAGAAATTAACAAGAGAATGATTTGCCTCTTGTCGTTCAAACCCATTATTATATTATTATTATTATTTATTATTATTTTATATTATTATTATTATTATTATTATTATTATGCTTATTATTATTATTATTACATGTAAATTTTTTTTCTTCAGATAACTGCAGTCCCGATTTCTGATCAAAAAATAATAAAGCCCTTTACAGGTTAATTGAGTTTTTTTTTTCTCAATGCATTTTATCTGCATTATTGTAAAATAGTGAACTCATAGAATCTGATATCGATTTTTTTCTTTTTTTAACAGGAATATGAGCTACTCTATTAGTTCATCCATATGGGTGCCAATATCATCCATAAATTTCTGATAAGCATTTATCTATAACCTGACCGAGTTTGCTTTGGTCCATCTAAAAGTATATCAAAGAATGATTTACGATGGCTCACGGAGTTTGCGTTTATTTGCACCAAGACATTTTTTCATGTTTATCCAAAAGTTTATAGAAGCTCTGGCTGAAGAGCTCATAAATTTGAAAGAACTTTAAGCCTACTTCCACGGAGATTTTTACCCAGTTTATCCAAAAGTGTTCTGAAGAAAATCTTGCAATATTTTGCTAACCTTGCGTCCATGGTTATCTCAGCTTTTGTCCCATTTCTCCGAGACGGAAATCTTTCAGACAGTCATTTTGAATTTCGAGTAGCTATAGCTAAAAAGAAAATCACATGGTTACTTTTGCGATTTCTTAGTACTAACGGGATATATTTAGTTTCGTCTGCAAATACTTACAATCACAGTCATAATTCATGGGTAAAAAATTATGCATCATTAATTTTTGAGACACAGAGACATGCAGGGAGAAAAAAATGCTGAAAATCTTTGTATAGTGAAGAGAAAGAGAGAGAGAGAGAGAGAGAGAGAGAGAGAGAGAGAGAGAAGATGACTTACATACTATAATTGTATACTGTATACATCTTAAAATTCCATTTCTGAGGACCTATACAAGTTTTAATGATAACATCGATGAATAATACTCGATATACAATAGTAACTGAGTATTGGGAAAAGGATTATATAGTGTAAAGTATCCATGCCTATAGATACACACCAATGAATATATGAATAATCAACTTCCCTTATGTGATTGTGTCTGTTCCAGTCAATGTCCTGATACTATATTCTGGCTAAATGGTCATTATTGTTATAAATTCCAAAAGATATTAGGGATGAAAAATTGTACTAGCAGAGTGAAATGGTGACTCGAAGTATTTCATATAAAATAATATAAAAAAGTCTCTTATATGGAGGCTGAAGGCTTTATGAATGATGGAATGGAACTTTGAAATCCAGAAAAAGATGTAGATCAACTAAACATGTACCAAACAAGCCGTTCGATCTTACGCTCTCTCTCTCTCTCTCTCTCTCTCTCTCTCCAGCGGTTTAAACTGATTATGCATATTGTCAGCTGAAATATAACAAGCATCGAATTGCTATGCAGGTAAAAATAAAGGGCAAAATTTAGTCATAAGGACTTATACTCACGTAAGATCTCTCGTTCCAGTGGCTTGATCTAACATTAGCATCATTATTTTCATTATTATTTGGCGAGGTCCCCCTCGGGGGAATGGACCCCTCCTTTTTAAGGAAAGCAAGCAGCTGCTGCTCCTTCAAACTTCACCCTGAGATTATTTGAACTCTTCGCTGCATATTGGCCTGATTATTTGAATAGGTCTTTCAAACACTCGCACGGTGACCGGCCTCTAGAGGGATACCCCGGAGCTATCTAATGAGCAGCGTCGTAATTACAAACGACCCTGAATTTCATCTCTTTCCCGCTTTTAAACGCGTTTGATAATGAAAATAGATTTCTCCCAGCTGCGTCAATGGGAAGTTTTATATCTTTATGTACTGCTTATAAAAAAGTTTTGTATCTTTTTGTACTACTTATAAAAAAGTTTTATGTCTTTATATACTGCTTATAAAAAAGTTTTATACCTTTATGTACTGCTTATAAATTTTTTTACATCTTTATGTACTGCTTATAAAAAGTTTTATATCTTTTGTATTGCTATAAAAAAGTTTTATGCCTTAATGTACTGCTTATAAACAAATTATATCCCTATATACTGCTTATAAAAAAGTTTTATATCTTTATGTACTGCTTATAAAAAAGTTTTATATCTCTATGTACTGCTTATAAAAAAGTTTTATATCTTTATGTACTGCTTATAAAAAAGTTTTGTCTCATGTACTGCTTATAAACAAATGTGAAAAAGATTGTTCGTCAGTTGTAAGAAACTGTTTCGGTAATGCCAATTAATTGTGATTTATCCCAGTTGCTTTTTCCTGATATAAGTAAAAAAAAAAAAAAGATTCTCAACAATTAATTGATATTGAACGATGCAGTCGGCCCAAAGTTGCTGTGAAACTAGCAAAGATTTTTGGGTGCTGAATAGTGCTGAGTTTGCCTGGAATTTTTTTTATGGAACTAATAATGAATTAACTCTAATTTTAGATTCGAATTGACACAGTTGAGGATTAGTGCTGATTTTCGACACGGAAATGGGAAACTCTTGTCACTTAGAAATTTTTACTCGGAAGTGGATTGGAATTAGTCTGGAATTTTCATTATTGAAAGGTTTTAGTATTGACCTAAAATTGGTACAAATGGTTTTCCTGATACTTTTTTGGAAGAGAGTTATTGGAAAATACATACCATTGGCTGAAAATCTGATGTAGAACTGGTGTAACTGACAAAGTACAAGCCAAGAATTAGTGTAAACGGTGCAGAATTAGTGAGGAATTTTTGACAGGAAATTGTTATACATAACCATAAATAGCATGAAAATTGTGTCATTGAATTATCGGTTTCGAATTATGTGGAATTTGCTAAACAGGGGTGGAAAGAGCTGGATTGTACAAATTTGATGCAAATTGGAACAATTTTTAACAGTACTTTTCATCTGATAATAGCTAGAAAACAGCATATAAATTATTTATCTGAATCTTCAAGCAATCTCTTACCATCTCTAAAGTGTACTAAACAAAATTATGAATCGTAAATATGCGTCACTAGCTCACAACAAAGATAGACGTATTATTTTCTCGCTACCTAAGAATAATAATGATAATAATAGTAATAGTAGGCGGATACAGTGTGAAAGCAACTTATTCCTAGCAGTATTCCTTCCATAACTCTTAAAACTAGTGCTGGTTCAGATACTGGTACCCTATCGTGGTTCCCTGTAATACAAAAAGTTCATTTAGGACAGCAATCTTGTACCAAAAAGCATTCAGTCCTTAGCCTAGGGCTATAGTGTACTCATGAAAAATTTAACCTTACACAGTGCAGTTAGCCTGACTTTACATGCATAACAGGAGGAATTTACCATTTTCATAAACTTACGGCTGGTGGTACAATTGTAATCATATGCAAGTCAACATGGCGCAACTTACATAACAGTTTCATTATAATTCTTAGTAATTGGCAGTTATATAAATGTAAAAATAAAAAAGAACATTATTAAGTGTTAGGGCAATATGTGAACTATAAACTAAGACAAGTGCAGACCTTTTACAAGGGAGAAATGTGGCATTTCAAATGAAAACAAATGCAAGGGGAGCTACATTCTTTTTTTTCCTCTAGCGTTGCCGTACACGTCTCGAACAGTGCAATTTGAACTTACGCAACTACGCACACCCGAACATAAACAACCTCAACTTCGAGTGGTCTTGATATAATGGAAACCAATTCGTTTTTCCAGCCCACAAATGATTAGGGATATTGCCATTAATTTTAATGAAAGAGTTCCATCATTACTATAACCTTTGAGTATGCCGTTGCAATTTCTTGGCTACAACCTGCAACAAAGTCCATTGACTGGGACGCATTGTAATGACTGGCTGTAGTAGCGAACGCCATTTATTGCCTGGAGAAATAAACTGAATGCTTAAGCAGGTGAATTCGTTTAAGGATGACCTTGAATGGTCAATTTTCATGGCTGGGGCAACGTCTGGGACATGTCGGAAGAGGCTCTCGAGGGTCGAGAAAGCGGAAACGTATGTTAACGAGGAGCTTGAATGGGTAGCATTCCTCCACCCACAACCACCGCCCCCCCACCCCCCGTCTCCCCCAGCCCCCCTAACAATGCTGCAAAGGAAGCCCTGGTAAAGAACAAGTAGTAAGTATTATCGCTACATTTTGAGACTGAACTTGCTTTGGGACTGCCGTGTTTACTTTTTATTCCTGGAAAGAGTTACAAGGAGTTTTCAAGGATTAGAATGTCTAAAGACTTGTTAGTCCATACTAAGAGGAGTTTTTGAGAGTGAGATGGTTTCCATGTCGATGAATGATCCAGTCTTCGTCATCTATCCCTCAATAGTTGATATAATCAGGAGGGCGTCACCCCATCGACGTTTTCGTTCACGTTCATCAAAATTTGACTCCACTTTCTTGGCATATTAGCAAAACAGACGCAAACAGGCGCACGAGAAGTAGTAGATTCACATCAACCGTGCATTTGATGTCTAGGCCCGTCCCTTACGACGATCCTGATTGACTGTTGATAGCCAATCGCAGAGCTGGAAACTCTCTGTCTCACTCGAGAGTTCACATGGGCAGGGATGTATGTCCCTCCTCTCCTGAAAGACGTATCCCTCAAGAGAGGAGGAACACACATGCTGCCCATGTGAACTCTCCCGAGAGACTGAGAGTTTCCAGCCCTGTGATTCGCTTATCAACAACCAATCAGGAGCGTCGTAAGGGACTGGCCTAGATGTCAAATGCATGGTTGATGTGAATCTACTATAGTTATCAAACAGCTCTAGAGTTCGCGATCTCTCCGCTTTTGCCTTCTGCTTTAATAATGATGACCTCTGGTGGTTAATTAATCTTCTTTCACTGAATATCTCCGATATCTCTTCTTTCTCTTTTTCCATCCTCGCTATCGGAAATGACCCGAGAGGCAAAGTTCGCTCAGAGAGAGGAATAATTTTGGGGGTCGTATTGTAATCCTCTAATGAAATTATTATTACTATGATAAGATTTCACATTATCCAGTATTTTGTATGTACTGCTGTCAATGCAAAACATATCGTACTTAATTATACACACACACACACACACACACACACACACACACACACACACACACACATATATATATATATATATATATGATATATATATATATATATATATATATATATATATATATTATATATATTGTATAGATATATATATATATATATATATATATATATATATATATATATATATATATATATATATATATATATATATATATATATATATATATATATATATATATATATATATATATATATATATATGTGTATGTATATATATATATAGATATATATATATAT
>NC_061093.1:72758606-72783606 GCF_015104395.2 Macrobrachium nipponense
AATGGGTCGCAGGTGAGAGTTTCATTTGCCGTGGTTGAGACTTTCAAACGTCATAAACTTCGACACATTTAAATGTAATTTTTATGATCAGATATAATAACTTCATTATCACAGTCTCCATTTTAACATTAAAACAACGTTGTCTCTATTCCAGAAAAAAATAATATTATGAGAAATTATCGGAGAAATTGCCTATGAAGGATAAAAAAAATAGTCCCTCAAGTATCTTACCCTAAATCAGATAGGTTGGAGGTGATAAAGTATCAAAGCACTCTGAGACTGAATAAGGAATTATTGAGCTGAAGGGAATTATAAACTTAGCCTCGGCTTTATCTAAACTTTTATAGAAGGGATTCACTCTCTCCTGACTGAGATCATCTCGATTATGCTTACACATTTCATCCTACATGGCTGTGAGTGAATACATAGATAAATAAGCAGTTTAAAAAGTTTATCTCTCTCTCTCTCTCTCTCTCTCTCTCTCTCTCTCTCTCTCTCTCTCTCTCTCTCTCTGTTTCATTCACAGTCACTGTGTAAATATCTCTCCACATCAACTAGAATTTTTGCAAATAAGATTAATCTCTCTTTGAGTTTCCTTCACTGTCTCTGTGTCTATATCTCTCCACTTACTGAAATGGTTTTCAATTAGGATTAATTTCTCTTTGAGTGTGTATCATTGTTTCTTCCTATCACTCTCTACATACTAAAGTTGTTTGCAATTAGGATTAAACACCTCTCCTCCCTCTCTCTCTGACACAAATATTCTTTCATTATTCTCTCGCCCATAGACTAATATAACAATATAACCTATGTAAGTAACCTGTCTGACTGTCTGTCTGTCTGTCTCTCAAAACTGTTTAATATCTATGTGCAAAGAGAAGTGGTTTGTTGTCTAGCTAAAACATTTCGTCAGTATTAGGTGAAAATTTAAAAAAAATATATGTTTATATTCAATCTCTCTCTCTCTCTCTCTCTCTCTCTCTCTCTCTCTCTCTTCTCTCTCTCTCTCTCTCTCTCTCTATATATATATATATATATATATATATATATATATATATATATATATATATATATATATATATATATATATATATATATTCTCAAGGAAGCAAGGGAGACGTCTTCTGGTAATTTAAAAAGGCTTATTAAGCGACGTTTCGGGGTCCAGCCCCATCATCACGGCTGTAAAAAGGATTAATACACATAAATATAATAAAAAAGACTCATCCTAATAACTAACATACATTTACATTTAAAATTCATAGAAAAAACAAAACCTACTACAATGCTAAGAAAACATTCCATATCAAGTGAAAAGGGAGAAGACGAGTGACAAGAGAAGAAGGAAAGGTTCCAAGTAAACATAGTTATGCCAGGTAAAGAGGGTAGCGGTAGTTTGATGTTTATTTTGGAAACTATTGTTTTATGAAAAGCGATTCATTCGAAAACCGCAAGCTCTTGAGGAGAAGAAGCCCGTGTAATGACTTTAAATGTTTGTATTCTATATTGAATTGCATTTTTTTGAATGTTCACGAATGTTCGGGAATTTTGGTGAAAACAACCGGACACCCGTTCTATAACTCACCCCCTGTGGCAATCAATGCGGACTTTAAGAAGCCTACGTGAGGCCCCGACATAATTTCCCAAACTACATTTGGGACACGAAAATAAATAGACCGCATTGGAAGTCAGAAGAAGGCTCAGTTTTTCTTTATATCTGAATAAAGACCCAATAGTTAATGGGTTTCTTAAGATTAGTTGGCTTTTTATGGCCGGACAATATTCACGTTATTAATGTTTAACTTTGGTATAAAACGTTGTATCACTGATAAACGGGACACTAGCAAAGAAAGGCATTCTAGGAGCAGTTGGTCTGTTATTTTTCTCTATTTAATTTATTATTAAAAACTTGTTATTTGGTATTTGAAGAAAACCTTAGCTGGATAGCAGTTATCGGTGAAGTACTGTTGTAAAAGAGTAATCTCATTGTGAAATTCAGACCAGCCAGAGGAGAGAGAATATGCCCTGTGGAAGAGTGTATATAAAGCGTTTACTTTAAAGTTAAAACTACAAAAGCTGTAAAAATTTGTCCCTAGTCCAGTAAAAGTCCTTTTTCTAAAAATTGAGGTGTTAAAACCCATCCGTATTACGTGACACTTCTATATCTAAAAAAGAGAGCTTATTATCATTTTCATAATCGATTGTAAACTTGATATTAGGGTGGGCTGAATTGGCATATTGTAAGAAGGAATCAGCCCTGTCTCTGTCTCGAAAAAAAAAGAAACATATCATCAACGTAACGGTAGTAAAAGAGAGGATGATTAGCTAGGGAGCAATTGTCCAGCAACCGCTCCCCCAGTTCACACATAAAAATATTCGCAAAGACTGGGCCTAAAGGACTGCCCATAGCCATACCATCACTTGTACATAAGATTCCCATTGAAAATAAAGGTGGTGTCCTGCACTGCCAAAGTTAAAAGCTTCTTAAAATTGTCATAATTAAAACCATGAAACAGAACAGTCATTATTAGTGAAAATCTTGTTTAAAATAATTTGAATTGTTTCTTCCACAGGGATATTGGTGAACAAAGACTCTACATCAAGGCTAACCATAAAAAGATCCGAATCTTGAGACAATATTCTTTCTTTAAGTTGTTCAGCGTTTTTAATGGTATAATTATTATGAGAGAACTCTGTTAATAGCGGCACTAAGTATTTAGCCAACTTGTAATTGGGGGCGTCATAAGATGTTAGAATCGGTCTTAAAGGAACCACCCTCCTTGTGTTACCTTAGGAAGGCCATACATCACACATAAGAACCACCAGTGCTGCTCAAGTTTTGATACGTATTATGTTTAATAATTTCCTGATCAAGAGAGATTTCAAAAACCGATTGATTCTATCACCTCACAACGGAAGATAGTGGCAAAGTCAGGACTACCCAAACACTGAAATTTCGTAGTGTCATTAAGGATGTTTTCAACTTTCTGTATATAATCGTCTTATTGATAAAACAACACCTCTACCTTTGTCGGGTCTAATAATGATAAGGTTTTCCTGTTTTCCAAGATTTTCAGAATTTCTAGGTCCTTTTTGTTAAACAAAGAAAGGTGTCCAGTTTGTAACTAAATTATTGTAAGTTTTATGGGCTATAGTATAAAGCTGTGATCGAAAGCTTTCCACATTGATCATTAGATTAGTGTTTACTAAACGAGAGAATAGCAGTTCCAGGGGAGCAAAAAACTTGCAGTAAGAAGGTTTATAACAGGGTAAACAATATTCTAGTCCAAACGACAATAAAAACTCCTCCCTTTCAGAGAGTTGGTAATCAGAATAATTGAACACAACATCATTGTTATTAGAAAATTTTGGAATGTAAATACCTAAATTAATTTCCAATTTTGTGGCATTTTTAACATGGAGAACATAGGTATTAATAGATTTATTAAAAAAGTATTTAAAAATAATGCAATCTAACATAGAAAAATTACTCAGTACATTAGTCAATAATTGTGAATGTTGTTGGGATAATTGTCTGATGATCCTGTCTGCTCCTGATCTCTAGGTCGAGTAGTTGTCTCGTGCATCGGCATAAAATGGAGTACTGTACAGAGAAATTCTATATAGCTTGAATTTAACGAAATTCGGAACAATGTTACAAATCATGCAGTACTGTAGAAAACTCTAGATCCAATTCAGCCTTGCGGAGTTTACGGGTAAACTTTTTTCCAAGCTCCGGACAACACCCGTACTGCCGGAGAATAGCGCAGTCGAACCAGTGAGTGAAAGTTGGAGACTCCAGCAGATCGAGCCCGAATCAGGAACAGAACAGCCCCAGGACAGCGTGCAGAAGAGCCATGACGAAGTGGGAAAGAAGGACGTCTACGGAGGCGTCAGCGAAAGACGGACAGCAATCACCCTCGATATATCACAGGGGAAAAGCAGCAATCGTTCGATATATTCTCAAGGAAGCAAGGGAGACGTCTTCTGGTAATTTAAAAAGGCTTTATTAAGCGACGTTTCGGGGTCCAGCCCCATCATCACGGCTGTAAAAAGGATTAATACACATAAATATAATAAAAAGATCATCCTAATAACTAACATACATTTAAAATTCATAGAAAACCTACTACAATGCTAAGAAAATTACCATATCAAGTGAAAGGGAGGAAGACGATGACCAGAAGAAGAAGGAAAGGTTCCAAGTAAACATAGTTATGCCAGGTAAAGAGGGGTAGCGGTAGTTTGATTGTTTTAATTTTGGAACTATTGTTTTTATGAAAAGCGATTCGAAAACAGCAAGCTCTTGAGGAGAAGAAGCCCGTGTAATGACTTTAAAGTGTTTGTATTCTATATTGAATTTGCATTTTTTTGAATGTTCATGGCTCTTCTGCACGCTGTCCTGGCTGTTTCTGTCCTGATCGGGCTCGAGCTGCTGAGTCTCCAACTTTCACTCACTGGTTCGACTGCGCTATTCTCCGGCAGTATGGGTGTTGTCCGGAGCTTGGAAAAAGTTACCCGTAAACTCCGCAAGGCTGAATTGGATCTAGAGTTTCTACAGTACTGCATGATTTGTAACATTGTTCCGAATTTCGTTAAATCGTAAATTCAAGCTATATAAATTTCTCTGTACAGTACTCCATTTTATGCCGATGCAACGAGACAACTACTCGACCTAGAGATCAGGAGCAAGAACAGGATCATCAGACAATTATCCCAAACAACATTCACAATTATTGACTAATGTACTGAGTAATTTTTCTATGTTAGATTGCAATTATTTTAAATACTTTTTAATAAATCTATTAATACCTATGTTCTCCATGTTAAAAAATGTCCACAAAAGGAAATTGTTTAATTTAGGTATTTACATTCCAAAATTTTCTAATAACAATGATGTTGTGTTCAATATTCTGATTACCAACTCTCTGAAAGGGAGGAGTTTTATTGTCGTTTGGACTAGAATATTGTTTACCCTGTTATAAACCTTCTTACTGCAAGTTTTTTGCTCCCCTGGAACTGCTATTTCTCTCGTTAGTAAACACTAATCTAATGATCAATGTGGAAAGCTTTCGATCACAGCTTTATACTATAGCCCATAAAAACTTACAATAATTTAGTTACAAACTGGACACCTTTCTTTAACAAAAAGGACCTAGAAATTCTGAAAAAATCTTGGAAAACAGGAAAACCTTATCATTATTAGACCCGACAAAGGTAGAGGTGTTGTTTTTATCTCAATAAGACTGATTATATACAGAAAGTGAAAACATCCTAATGACACTACGAAATTTCAGTGTTTGGGTAGTCCTGACTTTGCCACTATCTTCCGTTGTGAGGATAGAATCAATCGGTTTTTGAAATCTCTCTTGGATCAGGAAATTATTAACAATAATACGTATCAAACTTGAGCAGCACTGGTGGTTCTTATGGTGTGATGTATGGCCTTCCTAAGGTACACAAGGAGGGTGTTCCTTTAAGACCGATTCTAACATCTATGACGCCCCCAATTACAAGTTGGCTAAATACTTAGTGCCGCTATTAACAGAGTTCTCTCATAACTAATATACCATTAAAAACGCTGAACAATTAAAGAAAGAATATTGTCTCAAGATTCGGATCTTTTATGGTTAGCCTTGATGTAGAGTCTTTGTTCACCAATATCCCTGTGGAAGAAACAATTCAAATATTTTAAACAAGATTTTCACTAATAATGATGTTCTGTTTCATGGTTTTAATTATGACAATTTTAAGAAGCTTTTAACTTTGGCAGTGCAGGACACCACCTTTATTTCAATGGGAAGTCTTATGTACAAAGTGATGGTATGGCTATGGGCAGTCCTTTAGGCCCAGTCTTTGCGAATATTTTTATGTGTGAACTGGAGGAGCGGTTGCTGGAACAATTGCCCTCTAGCTAATCATCCTCTCTTTTACTGCCGTTACGTTGATGATACGTTTATTCTTTTTCGAGACAGAGACAGAGCTGATTCCTTCTTACAATTTGCCAATTCAGCCCACCCTAATATCAAGTTTTACAATTGATTATGAAAATGATAATAAGCTCTCTTTTTTAGATATGAAGTGTCACGTAATACGGATGGTTTTAACACCTCAATTTTTAGAAAAAAGGACTTTTACTGGACTAGGGACAAATTTTTACAGCTTTTGTAGTTTTAACTTTAAAGTAAACGCTTATATACACTCTTCCACAGGGCATATTCTCTCTCCTCTGGCTGGTCTGAATTTCACAATGAGATTACTCTTTTACAACAGTACTTCACCGATAACTGCTATCCAGCTAAGGTTTTCTTCAAATACCTAACCAAGTTTTTAAATAAATAAATTAATAGAGAAAAATAACAGGACCAACTGCTCCTAGAATGCCTTTCTTTGCTAGTGTCCCGTTTATCAGTGATACAACGTTTTATACCAAAGTTAAACATTTTATTAATCGTGAATATTGTCCGGCCATAAAAAGCCAACTAATCTTAAGAACCCATTAACTATTGGGTCTTTATTTAGATATAAAGCAAAAGCTGAGCTTCTGACTTCCAATGCGGTCTATTTATTTTCGTGTCCCAAATGTAGTTTGGGAAATTATGTCGGGGCCTCACGTAGGCTTCTTAAAGTCCGCATTGATTGCCACAGGGGGGTGAGTTATAGAACAGGTGTCCGGTTGTCTTCACCAGAATTCTCGAACATTCGTGAACATTCAAAAAAATGCAAATTCAATATAGAATACAAACAAATTTAAAGTCATTACACGGGCTTCTTCTCCTCAAGAGCTTGCTGTTTTCGAATCGCTTTTTCATAAAAACAATAGTTCCAAATTAAACAATCAAACTACCGCTACCCCTCTTTACCTGGCATAACTATGTTTACTTGGAACCTTTCCTTCTTCTCTGGTCACTCGTCTTCTCCCTTTCACTTGATATGGTAATTTTCTTAGCATTGTAGTAGGTTTTCTATGAATTTTAAATGTATGTTAGTTATTAGGATGAGTCTTTTATTATATTTATGTGATTAAATCCTTTTTACAGCCGTGATGATGGGCTGGACCCCGAAACGTCGCTTAATAAAGCCTTTTAAATAAAATTACCAGAAGACGTCTCCCTTGCTTCCTTGAGAATATATCTCGAACGATTGCTGTTTTCCTGTGATATATATATATTATATATATATAAGATATATATATATATATATATATATATATATATATAGATATATATATATATATATATATATATATATATATATATAGATATATATTATATATATATATATATATATATATATATATATAATATATTATATATATATATATGTATAGTTTATATATATATATATATATATATACTATATATATATATATATATATATATATATATATATATAATCTATTTTTTTTCTCTCTCTCTCTCTAAATCCTATATCTTTATAGCGATGTATACTACTAAACTACGGTCATTAAAATGAAATGATAAAACTGCTTTATTAACACTAAACAGATTATTATGTTTAAGAAGTGGGTGGGTCAATTTAACGATATAATTTGTTTTGTGGCAAAGCTGGAACGTTTTTATTTGGGTGCCTTGTAAGAAAATCTGCTTTACTGGAACTTGTGATATAAAAAAAAAAGTTATGAAAAATGACAGGGTGCGAAACTGAGGTTTAAGTACCGAACAGTGAGTTTGTTTATTCGTATAGGCGTTTTACATTGCATGGAACCAGTGGTTATTCAGCAACGGGACCAACGGCTTTTACATGACTCCGAACCACGTCGAGAGTGAACTTCAGTCACTAAAACCGAACAGTGAGTGAACGACTTATCAGTTACTGAATGATAATGGCATAAATGTTTGTTTCTGCTTGAAGCTCGTATCTTTATTAATAAGAAATTGCCTTCCAGTATGTAATCAAATCATCTTACATACCAAGCTGTACTGAATATAAGTAGCAATAAATTTGCTTTGGTACGGGACGATACATTGTTTTTATAAACTGAAATTGGCGCATTAACGACGAAAAGTAGATGAGGAAAAGGGTTATTTACTGATAACATATTGAGAAAACTTTTTGTCAATTTTTAGATGATTAATTAAGGTTGAGAGGTAATAATAAACAAATAATGAAAAGGAAAAGTGACAAAAAAAAGAAAAAAAAAAATGTCCTCATGGTAGACCAAGAAAGAAAGAGAAAAATTATGAAAATGAGCACAGAAATCCTTTCTTTTTCGACTTTCATATCCATATATTTTCTCCCCCTTCCCTCTATCTTTATCGAGAAAGTTACCGGCTTAAATCCATCATTCTTCTTCATCTCGCATTCCTTCCTTCCACCTCTTGGGAATTGGATTATTCACGCCACTTACCAATTCCCGATATTCTCATTTCGTCAAGGATTTATTTCAATTTATGCTCCAAGTTTTAGCGAAGAAGCCATTTTTCACGAGGGGACATTTGTTCCCTGTCACATTTTCGTTTCTGTTCTTCTAGTGATTTCCATTTCTCGCCCTAAAATATCCTCAAAATCGTACTGCTTTCTCTGTCCGTCCGCACTTTTCTGTCCGCCCTCAGAGATTACACACTGCGAGGCTAGAGGGCTGTAAATTAGTATGCTGATCACCCACCCTCCAACCATGAAAAACATACCAAATTGCAGCCCTCTAGCCCAAACAATTTTCATTTATTTAAGTTTGAAGTTAGCCATAATCGCTATCCCGGCAACATTATGGGCCAGGCCACACCGGGCTGTGGTTAAAGTTTCATGGGCTGCGATTCAGATAACATAATACAAGCACAGAAAAACTCGACTGCGTCTGAGAATCTTAAGCAAAGTGGCCTCAGATATAGTTTCAGAAGGCTCAACTTACGACAGGACGAGAAGGCCAGACAATAATGCTTTGATTATCAAAGAATTCGTGATCATAAAAACCATTAATCAATGAAGAGCGAGTTCTTAGATTGAAAAACGTTCTTACGTATGAAACGTGAACAATGATTAAACGCGTTTTTATACATGCATTCATAATATATATACATATATAATATATATATATATATATATATATATATATATATATAAATATATATATATATATATATATATAGTATATATATATATATATATATATATATATATATATATAATATGCATATATATATATATATATATATATATATATATATATATATATATATATATATATATATATATATATATATATATATATATATAATATATATATATATATAAGATATATATATGCATATATATATATATATATATATATATATATATATAGAGAGAGAGAGAGAGAGAGAGAGAGAGAGAGAGAGAGAGAGAGAGAGAGAGAGAGATACAAAACTGTATCGTTATTTTTAATTCATACTCCGGTTTACAAAAAGAGAACCTTGATGCATAGTATGCCTTAATCTCACATGACTTTTTTGTTCTTATTTTATTATTTGACAATCATTGTTCTTTTGTTACCACTTAGTATTAAATCTTATATTTCACCTTGTACACATGTGTACGTATGAGGATAAGTTGGTCACTTGTTATGGAGAACCTCATCATTGAAATGCACTGGATAGTGAAAAACAAGAATATTTCATGCTACAATAATATTTCAAGAACAAAAACTAAAACACGTCATTGTAACATGAATCCCTCGGCTCACCGTGAATACCATGAGTCTTCGATTGTGGAACTGTCAGTCTGGATACAGAGAAACTGTGAAAGAGGAAGTCGCGGTAGACTGTCAGAAAAAAAGTTGAGCAGAGGACAGTCTAATGATAAAAACTGATGCTTTTGGAACTGAATCCAAGTTATTACTTCTTTTTGCTTTTGGGTTTTTAGCAGTTTTGTGTATAAACGGATGTTAGTCAAGATCAAATGATAGCTTAGGTTATAGCTAATGCTACCTTATGTCTCTTCCAAGGGGTCTCTTTATGCATTCATTATTCATCTGTTTATCTACCTACCTATCATTCTTTTGCTTTTGGGTTCTGTAGTTTTGTGTATAAAACGGATGTTAGTCAAGTTCAAGTAATAGCTTAGGCTATAGCTAATGATACATAGGTCTAGTCTTCCGAGGGGGGGGTCTCTTCACGCATTCATTATTCATCCATCTATCAATCTATCTATGCTACACATCAAAGAAAACGGTTCATGTGAAGGAAATGATTCATACGACATCGTCGACCTGAATAATTTGCGACTGAGTGACACCGTAAGGCATCATTCCAATAAGGGATTCAGCTCCCTTACCAGGATTCCTGACGAATTCCGCTCAATGTGGTCTAGGAACGTGAAGTGTTAATTGCTATCTCCCGAAGGCTGTCGTTTTTGAGAGGAGGAACAAAGGCCATATTGTAAATTCAAAGAGAAACGATCCCGGAAACAGATGTCGAAGTTGACGCTAGAATTCACTCAAGACATAGAAAATGTAGAAACGAGTCTGCACAGTGTTATGTGCCTATTCTGTTTTGTTTTGTTTACACACACACACACACACACACAGACACACACACACACACATATATACATTACATATATATATATATATATATATATATATATATATATATATATATATATATATATATATATATATTATATATATATATATATCGAACTACAAATGTCCTTTAATATCTAATTCGCTCTACCTCAGAATATTAATATATTTTCATATATGTTTAACCAGAGGGGAATTTATTAAGCGATAATAAATTGGCGATCGACAGGCGCGAACCATCGACCTCTCAATTCCAGGACTGGCAGTGAAGCCTGTCGATCGCCAATTCTATTATCGCTTAATAAATTCCCCCTCGGTTAAGCATATATGAAAATATATTAATTCTGAGGTAGAGAGAATTAGATATTAAAGGACATTTGTAGTTCGACATATGTATATGAATCATGGTAATGTGATAGACTTATATATATATATATATATATATATATATATATATATATATATATAGTATATATATATATATATATATATATATATATGAATAACTTGATCACGAAGTATATAAAAAAAACGTGATGCTATGTATAAATAAAGGTTTTTTCTGCCACGAAGGAAAAATATGAAAAAGCGAGTTAGCCGAGTACCTTCCGGGTGTCCGAATAGGACCGAAAGTACTCGGCTAACTCGCTTTTTCATTTTTTTCCTTCGTGGTAAAAAAAACTTTATAAATATGTATATATATATATATATATATATATATATATATACATATATATATATATATATATATATATATATATATATATATATATATATATATATATATATATATATAAGCGAATACCACAGGAAAATAATAGTCAGAAATCCAAGCGCTTTCGTCTTTACTAAGACATTGTCAAGGAGCGAATGATAAATATAATTGGAGAGAAAGTAATCAGGTAAACAAGATCAAAAATAGCAGTTGTTAATTGTCAAAAAGGTAAAAGTTAAGATATAATCCAGGATTATCGGATATCACACGGTCACAAACCTAAACATAGATTTAACCATAACAGAAACTACAAAGTATCCGTACAGTCCAAAACATGTGAAAACTGAATCTATTAATTTTGTTGCTATATTTATCTACAACTTTTTCATTATGACGGCATCAAGTTTAAATAAACCAAGACTTAAATTTATAACATTTCCATTATTTGACTTGATGAAACAAGATTCAATGATATTCCTTTTAACTGTGCATTACATGGGATTATGCTCGTGCTTGACTCCAGTTAATAGGAGGATCTAAATCTCTTATATTGGTGCTGTTTGAGACGTTACGAAAGAGGTTTACCGGTCTGTCCGTAATAGACTTTATCACACATTTTGCAAGAAATCTCATATATGAAGCCTGAAAGATTTTTAGGAGATTTTTTTTATTACTAAACTCTTTGACATTAATATTACTGAAAACTACATTTATGCTAAAGCTTTAAAATTCTAGGAATATCTAAAAACCTTTCATCATAGGGTAATTTTAAAATGTTATGCCTACTAAATTCAGGTGTCATTCGTTAAATAAAATGTTTTTTCTAGCTCTTTTCATTGCCACATCTACAAAAGTCCTTGGGTATTTAAGTTTCAATACAATATCATAAATTTAAGCGCTTGGATTTCTGACTATCATTTTCCTTTGGTATTCGCTTATTTAATGAAGTCACGTGCATCATGTGATTTTTAAGCATATATATATATATATATATATATATATATATATATATATATATATATATATATATATCTATATATATATATATATATATATGTATGTATATGAACACATACACACACACACATCACTCACACACACCACACACACACACACACACACACACACACACACATATATATATATATATATATATATATATATATATATATATATATATATATATATATATACATACATACATAATTACATACATACATACATACATAAACACATACATACATACATATATAGATATAAATATATTTATATATATATATATATATATATATATATATATATATATATATATATATATATATATATATATATATATATAGATATATATATATCTCTATATATATATTATATATACATACATATATATGTATAAGCGACATTCTGGGATTCGTCTATAAACATCTGTCAAAGAACTGAAGATAAATAGCAGATAAATAAATATAAAAAAAATGGCTGGAACTTCGTCGTAATGGAATGAAAAAGAAGGTGTCCATGAAAGATACGACGAGAATTGTTTAAAACGGAATTAAAAATCCTACGATTATGAAACGTGATTACAAATTGCACCTTTAATTAAGACCTTTGGACTCCGGGAGATCTACGAGGGTTTCGAACGTTTACAGTGAAGATGTCGAGAGAGAAAATTAGTCATCTGTCTGCAGTGTAAATAGAAGGAAAAGGAACTTGAATGACTATGGATATGAAAAAAAAACTCGAGTAGAGAGATGAAAATAACATAAACATGCTAAACGAAAACTGAAATTATTGCGGATGCTACAAGTGTTGCACGTTACAATATTTCAGTGAGTGATTGAAATAATCATAGAGCATAATTGCAAGTTATATAGTAACCGTATTAGTTTCTAAGTCCACAAGATCTCTCAACAAGGCATCGACGAATTCGAATACCGTGTTATGGAAGGGTTGGCTCTGGGAATAAACTTTTTAATTAGATTATATGTGAGCACAAAGAGAATACTTTTATTTCTTACTCTTTACGATGTAAATCTGAGGAATTCATATCCCGTTAGGCAAGGTATTATAGCCCTTTTATAAAAGGTTTTGCTACTAAAGCGAAAAAACTTTGACAGAACTAACCAAAAAGGATGTTAGATATGAATGGAAGGATGAACACGAAACATCCTTTCAAAACACTAAAAGCAAAATGAAAAAGAACCTTGTTTTTAGTAGTTTTCTTTGCACTTTGAAGGCTGGAGCGACGAGTGTTGATATCTGACCTTCATATATTAAAAGAGTATATATATGTACGACTATGTTAGGGGTGGTAAGCTGTTTTTATTATTTTTTTCATCGTCACCCTTCCGGTACGCGGGGAAAGGATAGATGGCATTTACAAACGACAGACTTTGTTGATAATTGAAGAAGGAAAAGCATGTACTAATAACTGTTTATGTAGTGACGTGAAACAATTCAAGGTCGTCTACTGTCATTTCATGCCGACATTGACAGACACATAGATGGAATGGCAGATTGAAACGCTTATAGTATATAATTTTAGTTAGATTTGCTGTCTTGGAATAAAGCATATAAATAGACTGAGAAACAGAGATATAAGTGAAAACTGTATTGTACAAGCGTACGTGTTGTGTGTGTGTGTATGTGTGTGTGAGAGTGAGAGCGAGAGAGAGAGCAAGAGAGAGAGAGAGAGAGAGAGAGAGAGAGAGAGAGAGAGAGAGACAAAGTCGCTGGATGTCAGAAGGATGACAAGATCTCGAGGCTGGAATTACACCTGTCACGACTGCCAACGTCCAAGCAGACATCTGCTCCGCTGCTCCTCATCTGGATGTGATATTTTGAGTGTTAAATGTAACATGTTATTCTCAGGATCAGAACAAAATTTTCGGAACAGTTATATATATATATTCATGTTTATGTGCAATCATGAGTTAAATGATTTATATACTTCATTTATACAACTACACAACTAAGCATATGTTTCACTGTTTAACATTACAGTTCAGGATGACATTAATGTTGTCGTTCCTTGCGTAATGATGCACAGACACAAACAAGCACATTAAACACACACACACACACACACACATATGTATATGTAGACACACACACACACACATATATATCTATATATATATATATATATATATATATATATATATATATATATATATATATATATATATATATATATTTATATACATATAGTATATATACACACATTCATATATACATACATACATGCATGTATACATAAATACCATACATACTACATATATAGATATATATATATATATATATATCATAGTAATATATAATTATTATTATATATATTATATATATATTTATGATATATATATATTAATAGATATATAAGTAGATATGATATAGTATTATATTTATAATAATAATATATATATAGATATATAGATATATACATCTACGCACACACAAACATTTAGATATATATAGAGATAATATACTATATAATAAATATATATAATACTAATATATATATATACATATACATAATTGCATATATATATTATATGATATATAGTTATAATATATATTATAGATTTTATAGATATATATATAATAGTACTAGATATATATATAGTACATCTGGTATATTATCTCACCCCATCTGTCTTATTAATCGCACATACTAATATAGGTATCTCTCTGTGGGTATAAAGCGGATCATAATAATTGCCTCTTCAGTAAATCCTGGTGGCTTCCTCCTTCGAGTTGCCAGACCTCAACTCCTTTGATCTCGATCTCAGTCCAAAACCGGAAGCTTTCACAGCTCTTCCCCTGTCCCCCCCCCCCATCCACCGCCCCCCAACCGACATCCCATCCCCATGCAATAACTACTATACGACTGACACGTGTCATTTAAAATATCCGTTTTATCTGCAGCCTTAATTTAGCACTTGTTGTGTGTCAATTTCAATAGGAGATATCAAGGAAGACATAATCACCCACTCGAGTAGGATTACTGGAACAAGAATATTATTAAAACAAACAAGTAACAAAATGCGTCGAGGTTTCTTTGGCGCAATCGAGTTTAAACTCTCAGCCCTGACCATCAAGTTCTCAGCCGCGGCCAAGAGGCATCCAGCTACGTCCCGTTGGCCATGGCATGTGGTTCAGACGCACGATCATGACTATAATCTTAGATAAAATAAACACTACTGAGGCTAGAGAGCTACAGTTCGGTATGTTTGATGATTGGAGGGTGGATGATCAACGTACCAATTTTCAGCTCTCTAGCCACCGTAGTCTTCCAGATGTGAGGGCTGACAGAAAAAGTGTGGATGACAGACTATAAGAGCCATCTCAATAGCTTTATTTCACAGAAAACTAAAACGGGGAAACAATAACATGTAATGTATTTTCTCCTCCTATGTGATTGAAACCTAATACTACATTAAAACGAGGCATTTCTATTGGATAGAAAAGAAATGGTCTACGTTATCAGCTTTCAGGTTGGGGACACGGTAGCCATCTATAACTGATTTGGTTGCGGACTTAATCTTTCGTCCTCCACTTCCTAATTCATAATCCTGATGGAAATACGATTCGTATAAAGTGATATTCTTGAATTCCTTCCTCCCTCGCGCCACATAACTATCCTCCCAAATGGCTTGTGAAATCTCTTCCGGAACGATCTCTGTCCCCGATTTCTTATTTCCCGCGCTGACATATTTCAGTTGCTTTCATGGCTTCCGTATCCATGGAATATGGCTCCACATCCAGTGGGGAAATAGGACTCCATATCCAGTGTAAATAGGAGTCTATATCCAGTGGAAATAGGGCTCCATATCCACAGGAAATAGGGCTCCATATACAGTGGAAATAGGGCTCCAAATCCAGTGGAAATAGGACCCTATATCCAGTAAAAATAGGACTCATATCCAGTGAAAATAGGACCCTATATCCAGTAAAAATAGGACTCCATATCCAGTGGAAATAGTGCTCCATATCCAAAGGAAATGGGGCTGCATTTTAGTGGAAATAGGGATCTATATCCAGTGGAAACAAAAATAGGGCTCCATATCCAGTGGAAATAGGACTCCATATCCAGTGGAAATAGGGCTCCAAATCAAATGGAAATAGGGCTCCATATCAGATAAAATTAGGACTCCATATCCAGTGGAAATAGCGCTCCATATCCAGTGAAAAATATGACTACTCCTATCCAGTGGAAAATAGGACCCCACATCCAGTAGAAATAGGGCTCTACAATCCAGTGGAAATAGGACTCCATATCCCATTGGTAAATAGGAACTCCCATTATCCAGAGTTAAATAGGGTTCCATATACAGTGGAAAATAGGTACACCATGTCCAGTGGAAATATATAGGGGACAGAAGCAGGTGGGTCCTCATCTTTGAATCTTTTTTTTTCTATAACATTCAAGCATCAACATAAGATTCGCCCAAATGTTATACAATCGCACGAGTTAAGTTTGAATCAAATATATATGTGTCATAGTTTATTTCAACCTAAGTATTTTGATTTAAATGGTATTAGATCGCCGTTAGTGGGAACATTATAACACGTCTTCTACTAAAATATCGACGTATAGACAACTCGTCCTTAACGTAAAATAAAGGAAAGGTCATTATTTGATAAAGCCACGGGCAAATATAAAAGTAACAGAATGAATACATCGAAATAGTCCATTCAATTTTGTTAACATAATCGAGGAATCATACCTTCCATGACGGACTTTCGACGAATCAGTCAGTAATCTATGTTTGCTACCACCATAACTTCTAACGTTAAATGTGATATTTTAAACTAAAAGGCATACTCTCAACTCATATGAGAATATAACCCTGAAGGCAAATATCCCAAAACATATCATCGATTTTGGCGAACTATTGCAGAGTCGTTGTCAATGTGCAAACAGTACGTCAAGAATTTACTCTAAACTAACGAGTCATGGAGATCGTGGGTGGGGGATGGGAGCCTTTGGTACAGAAGGCAATAATGACAAAGACAGTAGTATACTGGCATCATATAATCATATCTAAAAGAATGAGTTATTTGAGTCACGTGGCAAGGAATCCTATAAAGGACTCCAATAAAAAGAATAAAAAGAAGCAATATCGCAATTGCAGTTGGAGACCTTCACCTCATCTTAGTCATGTTCCTGTCTCGATGTCTTCTCTATTTGTTACCGGAATCACCGACATATACAGGGGGGCCATTCTGGGCAATAGATGCTTGTAATGGTATTGGGACTTATGGACATCCTGTATTAGACAGTGATTGTTTACTGTGTCCAGGAAGGTTTGGTACAAAGATGACAGATTTAGGCCAGAATCTAAATCTACATCCGAAGATCGATTTTTTCTTTTCTTTATTATTCTTCTTCTTTGGCTTAAAGAACCCAGGAAAAGTCTGGAGGAAGTTGCTAGTCATTCCAAGGTTATTTGCAGAGTGGAACTACATACCATCCGGTTTTTCGAAGTTTCTCAAGCTGAATATTTGGCATTTTTTAATTATCTACGATTTACTTCTCTGAACTTAATTAAATCTCTGCCTTTTTATAGGGGAAATATAGACAACTCCACGAAATGAATCATTTATTTATCTCAATCTATCGAAGCTTTCTTTTCAAACTATTACTGTATATTATCCGAAGGGTTTTTTTTTTTTTAAACGGTAAGCGGAAAGTAATATTAACTTTAATGAGAAAGGGTAATTTCGAATATAAAGCAAGATCAATATGGATATATTCAATTCTCCCGCTGCAGTCAGGTGCACCTGATGCATTCTCGTATTCATTTCATGTAAATTTTTAACGACATTCTCTTAACTGTTGAGAATTAAAAGTCTTTATATGCAATGCAAAATTGCTTATTTCAAGGTATCTTGTTTATATACTTATCAAAGAATAATAAACAATATACCTTCTGTTAACTTTTTTTCTGATATGGATTAAAATCAGCAGAATTCATTTAGCTTGAATATATACAAAACTATATTTTTATGTATACACACACACACACACACACACACACACATATATATATATATATATATATATATATTATATATATATATATATATATATATATCATATATATATATATATATATATATATATATATATATGTATATATATATATATATATATATATATATATATAGTATATATATATATATATATATATATATGTATGTATATATATTGCATAGTGTTAGCTGTGAAATGAAAGAACAGATCATAAACTTTCATTTCCTCTCCGTTGGAGACCTGAATTCCTTCGGAGCAATTTCTCTGGTGTTGAGCAGGAATTGCAGAAGCGAGTTGGCCATCTTGAGACGACGAAGGAATATGAATATGAAAACCTGCTTCGAATAGTTCACTTGAACTGGTATGGATTTTTTATTGTAATTTGAGTCAGTTAAAAAAGATGATAGTCGATTACGATAATAATAATAATAATAATAATAATAATAATAATAATAATAATAATAATAATAATAATAATAATAATAATAATAATAATAATAATAATAATAATAATAATAAAATGTTATAAATAACAAAAGTGAAATTGAGTCAGTAAAAAAGGTGATAATCGGCAACGATTGATAAAATGATAAAAGGTGATAGTAATAATAATGAAAATTAACATACTGAAATTAGATAAAATAAAAATGTTAAATAAAATAATAATAATAAAGACTCAAAATAAAAAATTATAATAATAAATCAATAATAATAATAAAAATAAAAATAATAAAAGTAGATAGAAAATAATAAAGAGGAAAATAATAAAATAATTATTATAAAACTGAAAAAATCATAGCAGAAATCTGTAGACTAATTCTTGACATTTAGAATAACGCCAACAAAGCTATAATCTCACTAGTAACGCATAGTTCTAGAAAACTAAAGTTATAATAACACTATCAATTAATTACCTGACCTTCTATATAAGGGTCAGTGTCAATGTGAGATTTCCTTAATACCTAATTCCATAGTAATAAGATCCATCCATTTCTATTCAAAACTATCGGTAGTGAAATGTAATTATTTTTTTGTAATTAATTACAACATCCCATATATATATATAGTATATATATATATATATATATATATATATATATATATATACTATATACTATTATATATATATATATATAATATTGCTAGTTCCTTCACATCTCTCTTGTATGGACGAATATTGAAAATGGCAACGTGAATGTACTTTTAAAACGAACATCACACTGTATTTTCTCGTTTTTGTAGAGTTTGCAAATTTAGGTGTTTCCGACAACTTATTAACCATCGTCTGCTGCTTCGTAAAAGGGTTCCATAATGCACTTTTGAACAACAGAATATGGAACCAACAAAGTAAATCTTCTTAACCTGGAAATTAAGATTGATCTAAAAAATTCGATGGCTCTAAAAAGCTTAATAGTTTTCCATATTTATAGTGTTATCTTCAATCTACCAAATTGCTTTAGGTTGAATTTAACTGGGTTACCATTTTCGACTTCTCTTAGCTATTCCAACAATGTAGTAAACCTATATATGTAGCATGGAGACGGCAAACTTATTAATATCAAATGGAAATACACCATTACTTAGGTAAACATAACCTCAAAAATATTTCTTGCTTGTTCACCCACTGCCTGGTTATGCGGAAATAATTTTTGGTAATGTAATTTTGTACATGCATAAAACATTAATGAATGTTCAACCCAGGAATAATTGTTTTGCATATGGAATATGTTATTTTCTACAGAGAGACGCATTCTACACCCTTTGTTCACCCCTCCGCTAGGTCATCAAAATTTTAATTTGATTATCCGGTGCCATTGTTCGTATCTCTGACCATTAATGCGAGAATGTTAGGTTATGAAAACATAAATTTATTTCCAATTATAAAGCCATACGATGCTCTCATTGTTTGTGTTGCCAAATTATTTTAGTCCTTTATCACGAAATGATTGACTCGGCACTATTTTGTCTTTGTGATAATGATGAGGCAAAGGAAAAGCATTGCATTGAGATTGATGCTAATGATAGTCATGAAGTTAATCTTAGTGTTTAACGATAGGCGGAATAGCTCATCTATTTGGCGACTGACTTCCTAAAAGCATCATCTAATAAAAAAGGGAACTTAGCATAAAAATTCATTTTAGGAACATTAAAATTAGGCATTCTTAGCGAGAAGTACTTGTCTAAAAGCAAGCGAAGTGTCTTAAAGACCAGTTCAGATGGGAAGCAGTTTTCTTTAAAATATTTGCATAAAAAGGCGATCTCATCTTGGAACAGAAACCAATCAGAAGTTAGCGTAAGAGCCCTGTGGAGGAGAGTAAAAACAGAATTAATTTTAAAATAAAAGAACAGAAACTATAAAAATTTTAAACGCCTAAAGAGGCCCGTGAACGTTCTTTTAATTTTAAAATTAATTCTGTTTTTACTCTCCTCCACATGGCTCTTACGCTAACTTCTGATTGGTTTCTGTTCCAAGATGAGATCGCCTTTTTATGCAAATATTTAAAGAAAACTGCGTTCCCATCTGAACTGGTCTTTTAAGACACTTCGCTTGCTTTTAGACAAGTACTTCTCGCTAAGAATGCCTAATTTTAATGTTCCTAAAATGAATTTTTTATGCTAAGTTCCCTTTTTTATTAGATGATGCTTTTAGGAAAACATTTTCCCACCATATCCAAAATAAGTTTGGAGCTATCAAGGTTCATTTGATTCCCATTAATCCTGTTACCATTGGGTCATTATTCAAGTTTAAAGACCGTTTGTGCCCTTACATGTCCTCCGGGTGTTTGTATAGCTATAATTGTCCTAAATGTAATTTAGGAACTTATATTGGATCCACCAGGAGGCTTCTGAAGGTACGCATAGATTCACATCGTGGAGTAAGTATTGGACAGGCAGCAAAATTGCAAACCCAGAGTTTTCTAATATTAGAAATCATTCGAAAATATGTAAAACCTCCATTGAAAACAAGGACTTTACAGTTGTAGGACGAGCTTCCAACATGCCACGATTTGACAATCTTAGAATCGTTAATGATTAAACGACTCGTCCCCTTGTTGAATAGTCAAACCTCTGCTGGCACACTGTACCTTTCTTAGTCTCTTCCTTTTATCTCCAGTCTTGGTATGCCGCTGAATAGGTTTGCCCAGTTTTACTTTACTTGAATATGTCTTATTATTTTTTTTGTTTCATTCGTTTTTTTTTTTTTTTTTTTTTTTTTACTTATTTTAATAATTTTTGTCCTGTTTAGTTTACGTCTTTTTGTTTTTTAAAGGTGTCTTTTTTGAGTATTTTTTTAATATTTTAAGTTTTAATCATTGTGCAGCTTTTAAATCTCAAATTCTTAGCTTTATTGTAATTTATTTTATGCTATCTATTTTTGTACAGCCCTCGAAAATGTAATAAGAAACTTACGAAACGTCGGGAATAAATTGACTCTTTTATCAAGTCTTTGTCCTTCTCCTCATTGATGTATATACATATATAGATATATATATATATATATATATATATTATATTATATATATATATATATATATACAATTTAACCCTTAAACGCCAAAGCGGTAAATAACAAAAAAAATGACTCCCGTATGCCGGAGGGGTTTGAGAGTGAGCGCGTAATCGGAAAAAATATTTGTTTTTTTCATAAAATCACAGCTCGCTTAGTTTTCAAGATTAAGAGTTAATTTTTGGCTCCTTTTTTTGTCATTGCTTGAAGTTTAGTATGCAGCCATCAGAAATGAAAAAAATTATAATTATCATATATAAATAATGCGATATATGATAGCGCAAAAACGAAATTTCATATATAATTGTATTCAAATCGCGCTGTGCGCCAAACGGTTGGAGGTAACAAGTTGCTTTTTTTTCGTTGTAATGTGCACTAAATTGCAATCATTTTGATATATAACACATTGTAAAACGATAAAAGCAACACAGAGAAAATATTATCACAACATGATGCATGAATTCGTAGCGCGCGGATGTAAAAAAATATGTTTTTTAAAATTCACCATAAATCGAAATATTGTTATAGAGACTTGCAAATTGTTTCAAAATGAAGGAAACTGATTGAATATTACTATACTGTAAGAGTTTTAGCTTACAAATGCAGTTTTCGACCATTTCGAACGAGTTAAAGTTGACCGAATGTCGCATTTTTGTTTAAATTTTTTTATATGCAAATATAAAAAAAAAATGAGAATGCTACAACCTTCCAATAATTTTTGTTATATTGTGCATGTTTTTACGCACATTTTCATATATAAAACTCTAAAAAAAAGGCGTAATATGAAAAGGCTCATATTATTAGGAGAATGTGACCTATGCGTTTCGAGATTTCGGCCCGAGAATCGGCGCGCGGACTGAAATAAAAATATTTTTTTCAAATATTCACCATAAATCGAGATATTGTTCTAGAGACTTGCAATATGTTTTAAATTGAAGATAAATGATTGAATATTACTAGACTGTAGCTTTTTATGTTACAAATGCGTTTTTTGACCATTTCAGTTGAGTCAAAGGTGACCGATCGTAGTTTTTTTTCGTACTTATCGTACTTTATATGCAAATATTTCAAAAATAGTAAATGCTACCACTTTCAATATTTTTTGTTATATTATGCACGTTTTTGCGCACATTTCCATTTAAAGATAAAACCTAAAATAAAAAACGTAATATGAAAAAGGCACAAATATTAGGAGAATGTGACCTACGCGTTTCCGAGATTTTCGGCCGAGAATCGGCGCGCGGACGGAATAAAAATATTTTTTTCAAATATTCACATAAATCGAGATATTGTTCTAGAGACTTGCAATATGTTTTAATTGAAGATAAATGATTGGATATTACTAGACTGTAAGAATTTTTTATGTTATAAATGCTTTTTTTGTTTTTACCTTTTCGGTTGAGTAAAGTTGACCGATCGTAGTTTTTTTTCGTACTTATCGTACTTTATATGCAAATATTTAAAAAAGAGAAAAATGCTACAACCTTCCAATATTTTTTGTTATATTGTGCATGTTTTTGCACACTTTCTTTTCCATATATAAACCTTTTAAACAAAAAAGGCGTACGTAATATGAAAAAGGCTCAAATATTAGGGGAATGTGACCTACGCGTTTCGGAGATTTTCGGCCAGAATCGGCGCGCGGACGGAATAAAAATATTTTTTCAAAAATTCACCATAAATCGAGATATTGTTCTAGAGACTTGCAATTTGTTTTAAATGAAGATATATGATTGAATATTACTAGACTGTAAGATTTTTATGTTATAAATGCGTTTTTTACCTTTTCGGTTGAGTCAAAGTTGACCGATCGTATGTTTTTTCGTACTTATCGTAGTTTATATGCAAATATTTCAAAATTGAGAAATGCTACAACCTTCCAATATTTTCTGTTATATTGTGCATGTTTTTGCGTACATTTCCATATATAAAACTATAAAATAAGCGTATATGAAAAGGCACAAATATTAGGAGGATGTGACCTACGCGTTTCGGAGATTTTCGGCCGAGAATCGGCGCGCGGAGGGAATAAAAATATTTTTTTCAAATATTCAACATAAAATCGAGATTATTCTAGAGACTTGCAATTTGTTTTAAAGTGAAGGTAAATGATTGAATATTACTAGACTGTAAGTAATTTGCTTACCCCAAAACAAAAAAAAATATTTATAAAAAATATATATATATATATATATATATATATATATATATATATATATATATATCTATATATATATATATATATATAATATATATATATATATATAATATATATATATATATATATAATATACGTAAAATATATATATTACATTCTTCGATTCTGGTACCAATACATAAATAAAAGGAATGCAGGTGACACTTCTCTTTTCGCATACAATGAAATGTCTATTATTATTTCATCATGCACACATTCAGATATATAAAAAATTGTAATAAATATAAAACTAAATATAAAATAAATGCAGAATACTCACTCGTAATCCTGACTCTTCGTTCTATTCTTGTTTTCTCCCTCCTCCATTGAAGAGTCTTGCATTTTTTTCCACTCGACATGACGAGGTACAGGTGGAGAGGGAGACGCGCGCCCTTACTGCTGATGGACCCGGCGGCCCCGTGCGCCCATCCGCTGTCGGTTTAGGGGGCGCGCTCCAATACATGACCTTAGTGTGGTACTTTCGGTCACACTCCCCTATCCTGCAAAGAGCAACTTTGCAGAGACGACAGAAGAACCGGGTGTCTCTCCTCCTTCTGCCATTCATATGGCACACCCGGCACCGTTTCTGCCTTCGCCCTTCTATGGCCTCCAGTATGTGTTTCCCCTGGCTGCAGCCGACACGCAGGGTCCACTACCCGACGAGAAGCGGTGATGGCGGGGCCGGCAGCAAGAGGGCGTCGTCAGCATGGGCGGCGGCAGCAGGGCGTCGTCAGCAGGGGAGGCGGCAGCAGGGGCGTCGTCAGCAGGGGCGTCGTCAGCAGGGGCGGAGGCAGCAGGGGCGTCGTTCAGCAGGGGCGGCGGCAGCAGGGGCGGCGGCAGGTCGATGCGAGTTGGAAAATTTCCCTCCTATCTGCCCTTTCCTCTAGGGGCAGATCTGCAGCTCGGGGCAGGGGGTCAGTTATGGAAGGCCACTATCGGGATCGAAGTTGATGAGGGCATTCCCGGCTACCTCTAGGAACTGTATGTGGGTCAACCTCGGAAGATTGTCACCGCGGTACCCACAGTAC
>NC_061093.1:72788606-72801106 GCF_015104395.2 Macrobrachium nipponense
TCCCTCCCGGTAAACTTAAAAGAGAAAAAGTTGGAACACCGAAACATTTCGAAAAACGCACAAAAAGACGAAACATTCCCTCGCTTAGCATTCGTGTGATTTCACCAAAACTTGACTCGAGGGATCTGGCGTGTTCATTTCGTCTTGAAATACAATCGACCGCACAGACATGTTCCCGGGAATACTGAGAAACTCCGCGAGATGTTATGAACGAGTTCGTTTCTCCATGAGCACAAATATGTCAAGACTTCAAAGCCGAGATTTTAAATGTCGTAATTCGCTTCATTATTGAATCAAAGCAGACTTGACAGCGAAATATATTAGATAATTCTGTTTCAATCATAAAAATATTCTTGTAATTTTAATTTTTAATTTTCCTCAGACCTAAAAATATGAAAATAATAACTTCCATGAATATGACGATAGGGCAAACCTCTAAAGAAGACCATGATCAATATTTTATTTTATTATTACTATTATATGATTGATTATTATTATTATATATTATTATTATTATTATTATTATTATTATTATTATTATTATTATTATTATTATTTTATTACATAAATCTAGAGATTACAATAATCTTATGATACAGAGATTTTCAGACGAAGCCACATTTTAATGTAAGTCCAGCCAACTTTATCATAAGGTAAAAAGGAAACAAAATAGCTTAGTCTGCCTTTCCTACCATATTTCTGAATTGCCGGAATGGCTTATGATTATCCAGTAGTGTTATTATGATAATTATTATTATTGGCTTAATGTTTTGAGGCATTCATATGTCAACCGTTAAGATTACCAAGTTATCATTTTAAAGTCCTGGCTTTGATCCCTAATTGAAGTTATTTATTTATATTGTACACGTGATTATCCTAATTTCTGTCATATATTAATGTACTTATAATAAATTATAACTTATATATTATATATATAATATATAGATCTATATTATAATATAGATATATATATATTGATATATGTTTAGAATATATATATTTATAATATATTATATATTAATATATATATATATATTTCTATATATATCTATAAGATATATATATATAGATCGAATTATGATAATTTAATATATTTATTATTATATATAAGAAAATAGATATATATATATAATATATATTATATATATACTATATAATATATATATATATATTTTAATATTTTTATATACACTTCAGATCAATTACTTATTATATATCCCAGTACAATATATATATTAAATATTACTTTTATCATATACATATTACATAGTATATGTATGTATGTATATGTATGCTTGCAAGCGCGGTTGTGTGATAAGATTCTCTTTTGTATATTTATAATCATAAGATGAGAGGATGAACTATAATCTACTGAGCAAGATATGGCAGCAAATGCTAAGGACATATTTTTTAGCATAGAAATTATCTGTGTTACAATTACAACCTTTGAAATGACTATCTTGAGGACGTAACATAAAATGTTAGATGGAACTAAATCCTTTTCCTGTTACTAAATTCAATATCTGAGGAGAACTGTCATCAGAAAACCATCGGTGACTTAAAGAACAGATATATAATCCAGAATTTTTATTGTTTTTGGGGGATTCCGAAATATTTCAGATTCTTCCCCACATAAATAGTAATGCCCAAAATTGTCGTTTACTTCTATATTTTTCCAGTAACAGCTTTTTATACCTCACCGTTTTCTTCTGTTATATTTCTTCCCTCGTGTTTACTTTCCCTCCATTAGGATGCTTTGTTTATTAACGCCTCTGGCTCATAGGTTCCGGATCTGGGGTTAGGGAATACCGATATTTAGAATCTAGGGCAGGACCTTACAGCGTTAAAACCCCCAAAAAAAAAAAAACCCAAAAAAAAAAAAAAAAAAAATCGTAAATTTAATTAAAAAACTAAGAGAATCCAGTGACAGGGGTCCTGCAATAAAGACGAAGTCGTTAAAATAAAATAGATACTACAAGCGCGATAGTAGAAACTGATATCTCCAAATCCAGATAAACATTTCATTTTTCAGTGAACAGTCATTTTCAGAATTGCATCTTGCAATGCGCAAGATTTTCTTTTTTACTGTCGTATTTTTCTTGTTGCTAAAGTGTACCATAACTGACGTTGGGGAGGAGGAGGAAAATGTCCAGATGTTCATCGCTTTCGGGAGAATAAATATTTATAGTAGAAAGAGGAGGAGGGAGAAAGGATAACAGAGGCTGTTTGTCTGAGGGCTTGCTTTGTTGTTTTCGAAAGTTGATCCCACTTAATTCCACCCTCAGAAAAAAATTCTATATTCTTTTAAAATTGGGCTTTGAATACTCGATTCCGCCGGTCGAACAGATAATGATAAGCTCATCCTGACACATCGCTAGTGTCAGTGTTTCTTCATTTTCTGTCTTTTGTTTGGAAATGGGTAAATATAATGCACGGGAAAGTTATATAAACAACACTGAAATCCGGAAAATTGGTAGAAGCTCGCTCATGCACTGAAGTGCTCTTGGACGAAATACGAATTAGTTTAAAGAAAACTAAAAACAAATGACGCGAGCGAACCGCTGAACTCCCTCCTCGCTTCTCACCCACGGGAGTCGCGGAGATGTGGAAAATTACACGAAATAAATACAGTTAGAGGAAGCAATTCCCCTCTAGTCCAGCCGCCAGTAACAGTAATTAATTTCTGGGTTCAAAGAATGGAGATGAATCGGGGATGAATTTCCCAGAAGGGAATTAGAGGATTTTCATGGAATCGTAAAACAAGTTACCAATTTCGTTAGAATTAAATTGCGAATGATCAAAATTGAGTTTTTCTCTAATACGTTGACGCTAGATTGGCATAGATTATAATGTAGCATCTGTAGCACGAATTCGTGAATTTGTATTTATATTGTTAGTGACGTAACAGATGTTTTGTAACGCAAGCACATTTATTTCCACCTCGGATCAACAAACTTATTATGACGAAGGTATCCCGATCAAAAGTGTGAGGAATTTATTTTATGTCTATAAAATACACTCTTTATTTTAATGTCTTACAAAAGTATTTCATGATGGAGTTAATTTATGACTCAAGTTTCAAAAGTGAAATAATCGCGACATTATTAAGAAAAGGAACTCAAACTTAGCGTACTCCTTTTTGTGGGTGTGTTTCGATATTGAAAGCAACATGTTCTATATGACTGACTGCAAAATAAAATCAGTTCTCGAGTAAAAATACGCTCTAATACTCTTCAAATCCAGTCATTTACAGGTTCAGACTCTAAAACTTTCTCCTTCACCGTCATTGTTTTTCATACCTGTACCAAATACCCTCAATTTTTGAACGATTCCTTTGTTATACTTAATATTAATAACATAAACCTCAAATGAATACATTTGCTCCCTCGCTAATACCACTCTTTCTGATTACTTTTATATATTGCAGCTATCCAGCACATAATCCTATTCTATACTTCCATTCTTGTACACGATGTCCTTTCACCTTTGTCCCATTTAGTGGCAAGAGTTCCAGCTTTTCTTAAGAAAATTTTGTGTCGTATAATCTCGACCCCAAGGCGTAGCCTACGGTTTTGATTTCCTAAAACCGTTTTCCAATCTGATTTCAGGGTATGTGACGCTAATACTTGGGTTAACTCATATTCTGCCTCGCCCACAGATAACGGCAAGAAATACTGTATATGCTAGTAGGTAACCCACGTACCTGAAAAAACAGCTGAATTGGTCGTAGAGGCGGGTCATCTGTGTTCCATGGAGCATACAATCTCTTAGCAGACGTTCCTAAGTTCAGATATATTTGACATGCTTGCCCAGGCCACGGCTCCTGCTTAAGTATCTTTTACTATCGCCACCCAAGGGGAATTTCCTTTCCTCCTAACGAGCTCTAAAAACGAGAAAAAAAAACCTACAAGGGACCTCTTTCGTGGGATATATTGCATTAGGAAGAGAGAGAGAGAGAGAGAGAGATAGACAGAGAGAGAGACAGAGAGAGACAGAGAGAGAGACAGAGATCGAATCTTTTTGCTTCTCGAGCCCAAAGTTGCATGTTGATTTTGAAGTGCCTACCGCTGATTCAAGAGCCTGTCATTGCTTCAACTTTGTCATATTTATTTACTAACATTGCCTTTGCCATCTGATTTATACTCTATCAAAAGGCAAGGAATTTTTAAACGATTTAAAAGAAAACACGTGGTAATGATTTACATATTGTATTTTTTGGAAATAGATTTTAACAAGTGGGTGTTCATCTTATATTTTGTTAATGCATCTCAAAAAAAACGAAAATAAAAACTATAAAGGTATAATTAAATTCAATACTACATAATTGAAAAGAACTTTTTAGATGTCTGAAAATAAATCCACTGAAAGGTAACCGAAGACGTGCATATGAAATTTTGTCTGCCAGATTAAGCATTGCAAAAAAAATCTTAATCGTAAATTTCTTCAAAAATTCTGTGGTACAACGAAGCGAAAATTTATCTGAAAGGTACATTTGGACGCCTCCCTCCAGTCTCAATAATAAATGTCTGGAGTCTGCAAAAATACGGTACATGCTGCAAGGGGCAAATACAATAAGAAAAATTGGATTTGGCAGCTGGATTAGAAAAGTTTGTTCGGCTAAATAAGAAATTCCGAGAGAACTTTTTACTCTCTCTCTCACTATACTATATATATATATCATATATATATATATATATATATATATATATATATTATATATATATATATATATATATATATATATATATATATATAGTATAGGCATGATGAGGCATAATTATGTTGTGAGGTACAACTGGGAGTAACAATTATCGAAACTAATTAGTATTGCTCGTTACTCTTCTGTCATAGCTCATTACCTCTCTCTCACTCTCTCTCTCTCTCTCTCTCTCTCTCTCTTCTCTCTCTTATAGGAAAATTTTATCTCTCATTTTTTTGTATTTCTTTATTTCTTCTTTTCTGCTTTCTATTTACCTAAAAGCACAACTTTCTCCTGCAACCCCACCTTATATACACATACGTACATACATACACACACACATATAGTATATACACATGTATATAAATATATATTATTGTATGTATTACCATATATACTCGTATGTGTGTGTTTGTTTGTGCTTGTGTATGCAGGAAATACAGCCTGAGCATACATATACACACTTATATATACATGTTATATCCAATATATATATATATATATATATATATATATATATATATATATATATATAATATATATATATATATATATATGTATAGAATGTATAATCTGTATATATATATATATATATATATATATATATATATATATATATATATAATATATATATATATATATATATAATATATATATATATATATATATATATATATATATATATATATATATATCTATATATATCCATATATATATATATATATATATATATAATATATATATATATATATATATATATATATATATATATAGATATATATCAGTTATATATACATATCTATATAATATATATATATATATACTATATATATATATATATATATATATATATATATGCGAGTATGTGAGTTTGTGTACGTGTATGTTTGTGTTTGTGTAAGCAGGAATACTGCCTGGAAATACAACTACAATAATCACTCTCCTAGTCCCAGGACCACAAAAGCAGTGCAGAAAGCGGTGGTCTTGTGCATCAGTGGTAAGCGGTTTAAATCCCCAAAGGCAAGAGAGAGAGAGAGAGAGAGAGAGAGAGATGGGAGAGAGAATAAAGCTTTGCTGTAATTGTTTTCTTTTCTTAATTCAATCTGGCGAGCGGAAAGACTCCTTATCTACAGCATACAATTGTGAAAAAAGGGGTTCCTTGATTTAGTGAATGAGGAAAAAATACTATTTTATTCCAACGTACTACATCAGGTTGGAGGTGAATGAACGTAGACAATTTATAAATCGTAAAAAGGAATTCAAGATTTATCGAACGAGAGTAAGGATTTCGAGATGAAAGGGAATGATAAAGCAAATTACAAGCTTCGATGGTTAGGCTGGAATGGAAGAGATATGCTCTCTCTCTCTCTCTCTCTCTCTCTCTCTCTCTCTCTCTCTCTCTCTCTCTCTCTCTCTTGCTGTCTAAGCAGCCAACGAGTCACGGAGGTGCTTTAGACTAAGTTGTATGGATGATTTTTTCATATTGAAAGTCAATCAGCTGTTTTTCCTGTTTAATACATAAGGCCTTTGAAAACAGCGAGGTGCTTAGGTGTGCTTTTAGAGTGAAGGACTTTCACTGTCCTTCTGCGAGGCAGGCTGTGCCTTCCCAAGCATTGGCTCTTGATAAGAACACCTTCCTAAAGAGAGATGCTCCATCTCATTCGAATATATGAAGCTTAATGAAGCTGACAGTTTTTCATTTCAAATGTTGGTTTATAGTCTAGATTGGTCCTTTTATTACTATCATTATTGGCTGCAGGTCCACAATATTATAGCATGTGAGTTTAAGGTCTTTAATGTATATTAAGAGCTTTCGAACCTTGTGCTAGGTTCATCTTCAGTCAAGTTGACTGAAGACGAACCTAGCACCAGGTTCGAAAGCTTTTAATATACATCAAAACCATAAAATCATGCTATATTGTTGTTGACCTGCAACAATTGTCATAATTTTCCACACGGAAAACTGTGCCCATTATTATTGTTATTTTTTATTTTTTTTATTTTTTATTTTTTTTTTGGGGGGGAGGGGGGTTATCACAGTCCTCCAGTTCGACTGGGTGAAATTTATAGTGTTGAATTCCGGGTTGCCTGCCTCCTAGGAGTTCAACACTGTTCTTACTATGTGCGCCGTTTCTAGGATCACACTCTTAATATTATTATTGTTATAATAATATATTATTATTATTATTATTATTATTATTATTATTATTATTATTATTATTATTATTATTAACATACAAACTTCTATGGCAAGACTCCATAAACCACGGCACATGTGTAAGGAAGACGTAAAGTGGAAAGGAGCAGAAGTGAATCTAAATATGAAAAATCCAAAGATCCGATATAACAAGAAAATGTTCATCAACATTTCATTGTTTTCTGCAGTTTTTCCTTTTCCGATTTGCAGAGTATTGGATAAATGTACTTCAAATGCTAACAGATGACCAAGACAAAACAAAATTCATGACAATCTTGCGTCCTCCCTTGGCACTGTCTGTGTCACCCCAGGGTGCCAAGGCACCACCAGTTTGAGAATCACTGGACTATATAAAATGCATGAAATAGAGAAATTGGAAGCTGTTGTTCCTTTATACTAAAAATCTGTCTATCTAACTCAGTCATTTTCTTTACATTTGACACAACTGTAAAGTTGCAAAGAGTCGGTACAGTAACAGGAAAATGTTATTTGTGTTGGTCATACATCTATTTCTAAATTTTATGTTCTAGCTGTGCCAGTGTGTTGGACTTCTGTTATGTATTTATAATATCTTGTTCTCTCTATTTTACAAAATTTCTCATCTCTCTCTCTCTCTCTCTCTCTCTCTCTCTCTCTCTCTCTCTCTCGTCTCTCTCCTCCTCTCTTCTCCTCTCTCTCTCTCCTCTCTCTCTCTCTCTCTCTCTCTCTTAATATTTCATATAACCCTAATTTTCTCTTTCTTCTTCTACGTCAGTATTTTCCAGAATAGCTTCTTATGATGCCTTTGCAAACCAATAATAACTCAATTTAATTTAGTTTTTAAACGAGCAGCGACTTCCATTTCTCTCTCTCTTCCTCTCTCTCTCTCTCTCTCTCTCTCTCTCTCTCTCTCTCTCTATTTTATAGGTAAACCTTGTCTCACGCTTTCTTTCTTTCAATCTCTCCCTTTCTGTTTTCGATATTTTACCAAAAAGCTACAACTTTCTCTTTTCCCCCCCCCCCTTGCACCTCTCTCACTGCCATACCTTCAAACTTTCCATTCAAAGAAAGGTTGTTATATCTATCGCTTTAAAGCGACGAAATATGCAATAACACGAACTCCTGAGGGAATTCTTAAACCATGCATTCACTCAGGACCATCGATTATAATGGTACTCTTTTGGACGCAAAACCAGACTTCACAAAGTTAAAAAAAAATAAAAAAAAATAAATAAAAAATAAAAACATGGAAATCCCAGTCGACTGCAGGCACCCGAACAACAGGGAACTACAAGTGAAATTGACCAACCATCTGAAAACACTAACTATATTGCAGAACGTACCTGATTTCTCACTCTCTCTCTCTCTCTCTCTCTCATCTCTCTCTCTCTCTCTCTCTCTCTCTCCTCTGGCTTCGGGGCGCAATTGGTTGAGCCTTTTATTCCCAGCTGAATAGACCTGTTCGAGATCTTTTAACTCAATGAAGAGGGAAAAGTATTCGCAGTTATACTAAAACTTCCATAGGTTGAGTTAAATATAGAATTTAGGCCAAAGGCTAATCACTGGGACCTATGGGGTCATTTAGCGCTGAAATGGAAATTGACAGTAAAAGCTTTGAGAGGTGTAACAGGAGGAAAACCTGAAAGCAGTTTGCACTATGAATCAAGTGTTAGGAGAGTGGAAATTAAGACGGAAGAAAGAGCATATGAAAGGAGGTGCGGATTCAACAGTGTCAATCGTACCATAAGAGCTTGGAAACAAAACACTTGGAATGGAAGTAGACTCAGCAGAGAACATTTGAGGCCTGTCTGCTTTAAAAAATGTGGATTTTATGGAGTTTCTGTGTAGAGCCGTGTGTTTCGTTTGTTCTTACGGGAGTGACTGATAAGACAAGAAGAGTTTTTTGTGAAAAGTAAAGGCACTGAGGCTGCCGTAGCCACCGGTGACAGACGCAGGGAATCCAAGCTTATATAATAATATTTACCTGTTGGAGAGGTAAGATGATTCACATTCAATGCCTTGACGATGATGTATTTTGTTATTTCGTGTACGTGTGCGTTTGGTGAAATTTTATTTTAATGTTATTTATATGAATTATCCCACATTTTATCATCTTGAATAATGTGTATTTTTTTCGTTCATTTGACTGATGTATCATGGATATGGCATGAATATGGGTATGGTATGGAACTGATATGGGTGTAGGTATGGGGTATTGGTATGGAACAGATATGGGTATGGGTGTCGGTATGGGTATGGATATAGGAACTAGCTATCGCTCCCATCTGTTAATATATATATATATATATAATATATATATATATATATATATATATATATATATATATAAATATATGTATATATATATGTGTGTGTATATAATACACACACACACACACACACACACACACACACACACACACACACACATATATATATATATATATATAATATATATATATATATATATATAATATATATATATATATATATATATATATATATATGCGTATATATCAGCAATAACTTTCGGCACTGCTCCTTCCTTCATGCAAAAATATGTCAGAATTTGCTCCCTTGATGCTTGGATTTGAGTGGATCCTCTCTCATGAAGGCTTTCATCGGTTAAAGTTTTCTTGAGGCCTATACTAAGGTATTGAACTTCGTCTGATCCATTACTTGGATGAATGCTGATACGTCAAGAGAGAGAAAAAGAGAGAGAGAGAGAGAAGGAGAGAGAGAGAGATAGAGAGAGAGAGAGAGAGAGAGAGAGAGAGAGAGATTCATTGCTAAATTTATTTTAAAATTGGAAGGCAAGATCATCGAAAAAAATTTATAAATAAGGATAATAGGGTAGTATAACTGAAAAACCGAATGTAATAAAATGCTGCTACATAATATTCTCTCAGAGACGTTTCTCCGAGAAATTAGAGAATGTGAAAGGATAACTTTTGATTCGCTTGTTACTTTTTACCGCTCTAAATTTCATCATATATTCTCAGAAGAATCTGTCTCTATCCTCGAAAACAAAGGACGCTGAACATTGCGCAGCATAAAGCCAGGTATCCAGAATCCTGTTTCCCTTATAATGACATGCTCTCGAAGGAGTCAATAGAGGCATCATTAAGCGCACTTTTTTCTTCATATAACGCTGAACTCGTATTTCGTGTTGCAATGACGTTATCGACGGGATGAAGCAAAGCATTGCTAACTGTGTGGTGAGCATTTTCTCAAATACTCTCTCTCTCTCTCTCTCTCTGTCTCTCTCTGTCTCTCCTCTCTCTCTCCGTATGTCTGTTCAAATGTTGGTCTGATGATATTGCAGTTTTTGGAGCTTTCCTAGATAATGTTTAGTACCATAAGCCCGTTAAGGATTGCCGTAAAAACATAAACCAAACACTGTAATATATATAGATGACGACGTTGTAAATATTATATAGATATTGATCCCAAAAAACATATGTCGTAGATCAAGACCGCGATAAACCTTTTGGGGTGACTATCTACGAAAGATCCCATTTCTTTTTCTTTCAAACTATGGCCGTGTCATTCGTCAAAAGATTATTTATTTACAAAATCGTACTCATACTGCAAATTTTGCAGGGAGCATGCAGTGGACTTTGAATGCGTCAGTTTATTTAGAATTAAGGAGAAGAAAAGCAAAGTTCCTGGAATTATGGTCTTTTCTTATTGGTGAATTTAACCAGTAGATTTTATATCTTGGAGAGATAACGTTTATCATGCTTATTTTTAACCTTTTATTTTGACAAAAAGTAGATTTTAACTGGAATCACGTATCACCCCAGAAAATAACTACCACTCCAATATATTTCTAAATTATCGACAAATAATTACTGACACCGTTCACTTAATCATTCCTAGTACAATGGAAGAGAGTTTGTTTAAACGATTAATTTCCCTCACTCACTTTATAACGAGGTTCATTCTCACTTTCTCCAGTTGGAATTTCAAACGTTAATTTTACTACTAAGTAATTATCGTACCTCTTTTCAACAGCGATCATTATTATGAGGTAAAAATTAAAATAGCAAGAAAGTATTTCATGAAGGTACAGTAATTCTAATGAAATGGCGTTAATTTAATTATAAAATAAATGAGTCGTAATACTGTTGCAATGGTCTCTTGATAACTTTGCAAGAGTGTAGTCTTACGTACTATCAGACAATACAAAATTTTAAGGAGAAACTTTTAAAATTAAATAAGAATTAAATATTACCGACGTATGAGCTGTAAGTTGGAATGAATTCATAAAAAGCGCTTCTCGTCTTAATATTGAAAAAATTGCAGTTTTTAAAACGATAGTATGACCTGATATTTTTAACACTTTAGGATCCTAAATGCGCCATAGCATTATAATCAATTTAATCTTCAGTTCCATTCACTTTATTTTATCAGTTGCCTCCGTCGGTCTCAGTTAGCTATTGACACCTTGCTACGTGTAAAAGCATACTCCTAAAATTATATTATAACTCACTTGAAGTTCCCTATTTAGGCCGTTCCTTCTCTCTCTCTCTCTCTCTCTCTCTCTCTCTCTCTCTCTCTCTCTCTCTCTCTATATATATATATATATATATATATGTATATATATATATATATATATATATATTATATACATATTTATACAAAATAGATATATATATATATATATATATATATATATATATATATATATAATATATAATATATACTTATATATATATATCTTTATGTCTAGATAGATAGATAAATAGATAGATAGATAGATAGACAGTAGACAGATAGACAGAGATTCAGAGGATTATTTTCTCGGGCTAAAAGCAGTGGCAACCCTCCTTTTCTTTACTTTCCGGGACCGATAATTGCCAGTAAACACATGAATAGTAGTCGCTTTTGAGAGCAGCTGAAAACCGGTCTAAAAAGAAAAACAACAGGCATTCAGTGTTCTAAAACGTGCGAAAACATAGATCTATATATAAGATATAATATATATATATATATATATATATATATATTATATATATATATATATATATATATATATATAAAGCCTCTTTTCTTTCATGAATTGTTTTGTATAGAATAGTCATAATATAAGGTCACTCTCATTCCAACTACGACATCCAGCTTCAAAATTGAAAAGGAAGTGATTCATACGTAAAAGGCTCTGTCTCTTAGAAAAGAAGTTCTAAGGTATCCCGCAGGGAACAAGAGTAAAACATCCGCAAGGATGCTTAAATTAATGGCCCTTCCAGCAGGGCCTGGAAATACATTTCCAGCCCATCCATCTCCCGACCTCTTTCGGGTCACGGCTAAAGATTTGCTGGAGACGATACGATTCGTTAACCAAAACAAGAAAGAAGCTTGCTCCTTCAATCACAATGACAATAAGAAAGAATTCAACTGTTTTTCTTAATAATGTCATTGTAAAAAAATTATTGTATAAATAAAGTCTCACATATTGATACAATGGGTAAGGATGAGCATGGAAGGTAAGAGAAAGTAATGTAATATATTATTCCAAAGTCGTAGAGCCACGCGCAAAATGGGGTTTCGAAAACTTCGTGAGATACTATTATGGCAACATAACAAAATTGATAAATGCGAACAAAAGGTACAACGACCAAC
>NC_061093.1:72804987-72834987 GCF_015104395.2 Macrobrachium nipponense
GTAATGCAGAATGCAGTCAAAATTATGATGTACATATAATGTGTATTCTGAATAAGCGTTATATTTATGAAATGCATAGATAAAAAGTTATTGCGAAAAAACCGTGTTACAGAGGCCTGAATCTCATAATAGGTTCTATTTTGCAAACCTTAAAAACAACCGGTGGTTCGCTTATCAAAATGTATTTTTAATAAAGAACAAATATATTCTGGTGTTCATGAAATATCATGTAATCCCTAATGAAAATTTATATATGGGAAATAAGCAGAGCCACTTCAGAAAAGTATAGCAGATCATAAACTACCAGTAAAACTTTGGGTTAGAGATCTCGGGGAGGGTTTTCGTATCAAATGAGGGATACAGGTCATACAACAAATACGAGGAGGCTAAGCGGTTTTTCGAAAGCTACTCTCTGTAGAAAGGATGATTTTGGAATCAGCCATCACCAGGCATGGGCAAAATGGGAAATAGATATATTAGGAGGATGCAGGAAATCTCATTTCAAGTAAGGTTTCATTTTGAGAATCAGTCTCAATCAAGCGTTCTAGTTGACCTGTCAACCAGCCTCAGCCCATTTGGGAGCTGTGAGAGGACTAGATTTATCACGGATTAGACATTTTATCCGATACCAACAACTTTTCTTGCCTTGCCAACGACGTTGTCCACACCTCACTTTCTGTATAAACAGTCCTGTCACATACCAACTGTCAACATTCACTTTTGATCAGGACTATAATGCTTCCAGTCGGAATATAACAGTTTATGTGTTAAATGCTTTATTTATGGGGCTATTTGATTTATGAAATAATGAAATAAATATTATTTCCAAACGCTACACATTTACATCTAAAAAAAACATAAGGAAAAGCAATTCCACTGATATTACGGAATGCAATAAAAATGCATGAGATATATGAAAAAGTTGGAAAGAAAGAAAAAAAAAAGATGAAATGAGGACAACAACTTGCTAGAGAAGAGTGCAATGAACACAACGGGACGAGATGATAGGTCTTGGAGGTCAAGGGGATTTAGTCTCATGATGGACGTCAGTCGACTATATAAAGCTCAACCAGCGAACCACTTTCGTCAGTTCTCTACAGCTCGATCAAAATGAAGTTTGTAAGTGTCATAGCTCTTGTGCTTTATGCAGAAGGCTATCTCATTTCTGCTTATAATTGATAATCAAGAGTTCCTTCATTCATTACGAATAACTAACTTTCATCCTCGTAGGTCATCTTCGCTGCCCTCGCTACCCTGGCCGTTGCTCTGCCCCTCAGCAAGGCTATGGAGCCCCTGCCCCTCGTTCCTCTGTAAGGGACGACTCCTTCGAGGATGGCCATTTTGAGGGACGAAAGAGTCCACGAAGACGACGGGAGGTACAATTTCGACGTCGAACGCAGAAAAACGGGATCCGAGCATCCGAATCAGGTTCTCCTGATGGCCCCGAAGGTAACCATTGTCAGCGCCGGAGAATATTCGTGAGTATCCTCATGAATTTTTGGTGTTCGTTGACTATGTGGACTTTTATATGGGCAGAATATGCTTACTGCATACATTGAATTCACAGAGTAAGTGAAGTGAACTGAATTTTCCGTTATTTTCCAGATACACTGCTCCTGACGGCACTGACGTGTTGGTGAAAATACGTCGCCAATGAGAACGGCTTCCAAGCCCCCCAATCCGACCTGCTTCCAGTGGCTCCCCCGAATTCACCCCACCCAATTCCCCAGTTCGTCCTCCCGGACCAGAATCGCCTTCGCTGCTGAGGAGGACGCCCGTCGTGTTCGGGATGGATCCTTCGAGAGGAGCGGCTCTGTTCGAGCTCCATTCCACCCTTCCTACCAGAGACCTTCATTATCCTTACGACCGGATATTCATTCAAGACTCCGTTAACGATGTAGTGAAATGTTTGTTTCCTTTATTATTAAATGAAGATTCATAGAACGAAAGCCTCAGTTTCTTTAATCCGGTCAAAATTAAAATCATCATAAACGTCGTGTTCCGACAATGCGCCGGTAAAAAAGCATTTAATAATCTTTAGGTAATCTTAAAGAAAATGCATCCAATCGGGGATTAGAAAACAATAAGTGAATTACATGAAAAATTATAATTCTTGAGGAAATTGCAATCACCACCTGACCACTGGGTACAAAGTGTCACTCTTTTCAAAGGTAGTTGCAGTCACAGAAAATTTGTCTAGATGTATGGAACATTGTTATTTTAAAGTAAATTCGATTAAATGAAACGTGCGAAAAAATATGTGCAATTCTAATTCGTTTATATATATATATATATATATTGTGACGAAGTGCCAAGTATCTGGTTACTACACTTACTATTCATTTATTGTTACCTCACAAAAACCAGACACCTGAATCCTCATCACAGGTATTAAACGAACTGAATACTCTAAAGGCAACAGTGATTCCTTAACAACTTACCAGTATTGCAGATTATCAGACTAAGTTCTGTAAAACAGGTGTGAGGTAATCTTGTAAGTAATTAAATTATTGAAAAACTTCTCCTATGGAAGCTGGACTGGAGATGACAAAACGTTTTTGGCAATAATGCTTCCAGAAGCTTCGAAATCTTAGCGCAACTTTACATACAAAATGTGTAATCTACACGTGGCTTTGACAAAGACATAAACGTATGAGACCAGTCTGTAAAAAAAAAAAAAAAAAGACATGTACCCAACTTGATCGACTGAAGCAGAAGTCCCTTATCTTACTTGTTGACAGAATCCCAAAACACATTGAAGATTCGAGCTTGCTTATCAAACGTGTTGACAGATTTTGAAAAATAACTATAGCTTTGATAAAGGACAAAGACATTCTCTCTCTTTCTATATTTTACGTTATATATATTCTTTTTATAATACGTTATGCGAAATCTTAACACACATTTACAACATCCTATCTCTAAGCTATCTAGGAATCTGAAAAAAATGTTGCACAAAATCTTATACACAATATTTTATACAATTGAGAGGGGGAAATATGCATTTTGAAAGAGTAGCAATATGTAATAGTATATATATGTATATATATATATATATAATATATAAAATATATATATATAAAATATAGATATATATATATATATATATTATATATATATTATACCTATTATATACCATAATATATACTTAATATTACATACATTAATAAATACATATTATATAATATCATAATATATATATATCTATATATATATATATATATAATATATATATAATTTATATAATTATATATATACACATGCAATATAAAAACACTGTATCGTGCTTCTAAGAAATCAATAGAGGGATCCACAGTAATATCCTTGTTTACCTAGACATAATATATTTATGGAAATATATACAAAGCTTAAAGCTTTTGTCCATCCTCCTGTGGACTTGATCACTAAGCAAATGAGACATGGTATTGGTGAAGAATTCCAAATAGACATAAACAAACCGACCAAAAAATATTAACAAGGTTAAAAAATGCGAACAAGTCATTGGGTCGTATTCCTTTCCATAATTCCATACACAGATTAGCTAAAACAGGCGACAACGAGCTTATAAAGACGTGTGTAGAATCCACCATATTTGAGTTTGAAGGAGATTTCTATCAACAAAAAGCAGGGGTTTCCATGGGATCCTCGTTGTCGCCTGTTTTAGCTAATCTTTGTATGGAATTTTTTGAAATACTTTTTGTGGACAAACTTCCGGATGATTTTGAAACCTTTTATATGGGTGAGATATGTTGATGATATCTTTATTTTTGTCGAGGAATGCTGTGCTGCCATCTCTTGTTTATATTTTCACTCCATGGACTAAAGAAGTTATTTCTTTATTTGGTTGTCCTTGTTTTTGTCGAGGAATGCTGTGCTGCCATTCTCTTGTGTATCTTTTCACTCCCATGGACCTAAAGAAGTTATTTGTTTATTTGGTTGTCCTTGTTTGATTTTGTTTTCTTAACATGGAGAGTCCCCGGCATTTCTCTAATCACTACCTGACACCTAGCCACCCGTAACAGTAAGTACTGAAAAGACTCCTTATATAAATTGTTCTATGTATTAGTGTCTTATATAATGTCGTGTGTTAAAGTGATTCAGTGTTTATAAGTGTATACTGTATAACTAATTAAGATTGTTTGTGTATTGGAAATGTCATATGTTCAACCTGTGAGTGTTTTAAAGTTTATAGAGTATAACAAGTTTTTACTTCATTGTGCAATTTTCTGCATTCAAGAACAATTATATTAGTGTTATATAGCTGTAAATGTTTGTATTTTGCAGAACTCCTTAGACCTTGGTCAGTCTTCTCCATTCTTGATCCTAGACTCTAGACTCTGGATCCTTGGATCTTATTTCATCTTAAGACGCTCCTGATTCTTCGTCAGATTGTAATCACGTGCAGTACTTTTCCTGATCCTGATTATACTCGCAAGATCTTCATTAGACCTTTATATTATTATAAAGTTCCTGGTGTTATACATGAAGTTTGTTAATTTTGTATGTTTCAGTTTGTAAATATATTTTAAGTTAATAGAATTTTCATGTTATACCTTTATATTAAAAATTAAACAAGGGAACTTAAAATTGAACAATCTATATATTTTTAAAAGAACCAGAGTTCATGGATTATAAAATCTAAAAACCATAACTCGACAATTGTTTTTAAGGATGATGCCAAAAAGTTTTGATCAGCTTCTTTTACAACCTGAATAGTTTTCTTCCATCCATCACGTTTACAGTGGAAAGGGAAGTTGACAAGCGACTGCCATTTTTAGACTTGGTTGTTCACAGTGATGACGTAAATAAGTCTTTTAAATTCTCTGTTTTCCAGGAAAGGTACTCACACAAATACGTACATACATTTTTATTCATATCATGACGAGAAAATCAAACGCAACGTTCTGACGAATTTGTTTTTTAGAGCTTTTCGAGTTTGTGACCCTAGTTTTATTGACCAGGAAATTCAATTCTTGACTACGAGTTTCAATAAGTTATGTTACCCAAGTTTTTATCGACAGATGTCTTTCTAGAGCCAGAAGTATGTTTTATAATCCCAGGGAACGCTGTTCGACGGCTAATTTTAAATGCCTTCCCCTTCCTTATAATCATGACCTGAAAAAAGTTTCCAATAATCTTAGAAAAGAAAGACATGGCTATAGCGTATTTTTTCAATACCCTAATACTCTTAAAAAGAAAAATTATCAAAAACAGTTGCAGAAAACCTAACACCGATGTTGGAGTCTATGCTATAGGATGTAAAAATTGTGACAAATGCTATATTGGTGAAACTACGGTCGTTCCCTGACCAGAGGAAACGTGAACATGTTGCAGCTTGCCATTTGGGCAGGGAACGTCTACAGCGCCATTTTCAAGCATACTTGGGATTCCGATCATGCCATCGATTTCAGGGGAGGAAAAGTTATTTATAAGAGTGCGGATAGGACCACTAGGAGAATTGGTTGGGAAGGAGCTCTCATCACTTTGAATGACACGTTTGAGGGGAATACTGGAATACAGAACAATTTCACTTTGAGTGAAGAAATTTGCAAAAGGGCCAGAATAAAAGAACTTCAGAATGTGTACAGCCTCCTTCAATTTGATAATGTAGATAACCATCCTTCGCCCGTTCCAGAGTCTAATCTACAAACTACTTTTTGGTTAACGATCCTCAAGATGTCATTCAGGGAAGAAGGACCGGCGCTTTGTCCCGCCCCGATGATCACAGCGAATTATGGAAAGGAATACGACCCAATGACTTGTTCGCATTTTATAACCTTGTTAATATTTTTTGTCTGTTTGGTTTATGTTTATTTGGAATTCTTCACCAATACCATGTCTCATTTGCTTAGTGATCAAGTCCACAGGAGGATGGACGAAAGCTTTAAGCTTTGTATATATTTCCATAAATATATTATGTCTAGATAAACAAGGATATTACTGTGGATCCCTCTATTGATATATATACACACACACACACATATATTTATATATATATATATATATATATATATATATATATATATATATATATATATATATATATATATATATACATAATTTAACCTATTCCTGATGGTAGATGTTTGAACGGACACGTAGGCAGCAGCATCATCAAGAATCCATTTTCCTTCTTACTGAAGCCTTACACGATTACGTTGAAACAATTTTTCCTTATATCATAAAGTAGTTTGGATGCTTGCATGTGCAACAGTGACACATTGTGGGACAATAGCTGGCGATATTTCAGTGTATTTATCTAGATTAAAAGCTCTGGTCCCAACTATTGAATAATTCAGAACTGAATGGAAAAGACTGTAAATTACCTTTCCTCTTTACTCAATTCTTAACAAAATGGATAAAATATTCCCTCGCCTTGGCTTTATTTTTTTTATGGTTGATTGGGGGGTCCGCCGTTTCATGGATCCACTTTCTAAGTTATCTTGATGTATCAGTAAAGATCAGCGTTGGCTGTACATTTCCTCTTAGAGGGGCTTAAGGAATGTTGTCACGGGTATTTGGGGAAAGAATTGAGGCGATTTGCCATCATCTGACCACGTTATTCTGCCAAGTATATATTATAGGAAGGTCTATAAACTATATACTAAAGAGTCTTCACAATAAAACAAAGAATAGGCTTTAACAGTAAGATAATTATGGTTCCATATGTCGATAACTTGGAAAAAGAAAAAAATAACTGAACCCAGCAAATCCGTCTGCCCTTTATTTTTCAGTAGCTGTAATAGTCACAGGAAAAAAAAGTCACAGGAAAAAAGTCACGGAAAAAAAGTCACAATTTTGGCAAGGAAAATAAGTTAAAGGAAAAAAAGTCACATTAACTCATGGTGGTAATTAAAGCAATTAAAGTAATAAAACTGAAAATATTTTGGATCTTTCCTATGGGGGCGTTATTTAGGACTAATATTTCTTGAGGTCATTATCTTTATGATGTTTAGGTTTTTGTTTATGTTTTCACAGTCATCCCTAACGGCCTTGTGGTACTAAACACGTCGCATGGGGGCTCAATTTTTTTTACCTGGGACTTTATTCCTGTGACTTTTTTCCGATGACATTTTTTTACCTGTGGCTTATTTCATGTGGCTTTATTCCTTTGAATTTTTTCCTATGACTTTTTCACATGTTACTTTTTACCTGTGACTTTTTTTACCTGTGACTTTTTAACCTGTGACTTTTTTACCTGTGACTTTTTGACCTTTGACTTTTTGACCCTCGGCTTTTTGACCTGTGACTTTTTTACCTGGATCCTATTTTGCAATACCCTTAAAAACCACCGGTGGTTCGATTATCAAAATGTATTTTAATATAGAAAAAATAGATTTAGGTGTTCATGAAATATCATGTAATCTCTAATGAAATTTATGTATGGGAAATAAGCAGAGCCACTTCACAAGGCGTATAGCAGAATCATAAACCACCAGAAGTAGATAGGTCAGAGATCTCGGGGATTTTCATACAAATGAGGGATACAGGTCATACAACAAATACGAGTGGAAAGCTAAAAGGTTTTTCAGAAGCTACTCTCAGTAGAAAAGGAAGATTTTGGAATCAGCCATCACCGGGCAAAATGGAATATAGATATATCAGGAGGATGCAGGAAATCTCATTTCAAGTAGGCTTCATTTTGAGAATCAGTCTCAATCAGCGTTCTAGTTGACCTGTCAACCGGCCTCACCCCATTTGGGAGCTGTGAGAGGACTAGATTTATCACGGATTAGACATTTTATCCCATACCACCAACTTTTCTTTTTCCCTGCCAACGTCGTTGTCCAAATCTCCACTCTCTGTATAAACAGTCCTGTCACATACCAACTGTCAACATTTACCTTTGATCAGGACTATAATGCTTTCAGCCGGAATATAACAGTTTATGTGTTAAATGCTATTTATGGGCTTTTTAATATAAATAAAGAAATAAAGAAATTGAATTTTATTTTCAAACGCTACAATATTTACATCTAAAAAACATAAGGAAAAAGAATTCCACTGATATTGACGGAATGCAAGTGAAATGCATGAAATATATGAAAAAAAGTTGGAAAGAAAAAAAAAAAAGATGAAATGATTGAGGCAAAACAACTTGCTAGAGAAGAGTGCAATGAACAAAACGGGACGAGATGATAGTCTTGGAGGTCAAGGGGATTTAGTCTCATGACTGGACGTCAGTCGACTATATAAAGCTCAACCAGCGAAAGACTTTCGTCAGTTCTCTACAGCTCGATCAAAATGAAGTTTGTAAGTGTCCTAGCTCTTGTGCTTTATGCAGAAGGCTGTCATTTCTGCTTATATTGATAATCAAGAGTTCCTTCATTCATTACGAATAACTAACTTTCATCCTCGTAGGTCATCCTCGCTGCCCTCGCTACCCTGGCCGTTGTTTGCTGCCCTCAGCAAGGGTATGGAGCCCCTGCCCCTCGTTCCTCTGTAAGGGACGACTCCTTCGAGGATGTGGCCATTTGAGGACGAAAGAGTCCACGAAGACGACGGGAGGTACAATTTCGACGTCGAAGCAGAAAACGGGATCCGAGCATCCGAATCAGGTTCTCCTGATGGCCCCGAAGGTACCATTGTCAGCGCCGGAGAATATTCGTGAGTATCCACTATGAATTTTTGGTGTCTTTTGACTATGTACTTTTATATGGGCAGAACAGTCTTACTGCAAACATTGAATTCACAGAGTAAGTGAAGTGAACTGAATTATCCGTTATTTTCCAGATACACTGCTCCTGACGGCACTGACGTAGTGGTGAAATACGTCGCCAATGAGAATGGCTTCCAGCCCCAATCCGACCTGCTTCCAGTGGCTCCCGAATTCCCCCACCCAATTCCCCAGTTCGTGCTGGACCAGATCGCTTCGCCGCTGAGGAGGACGCCCGTCGTGGTCGGGAAGGATCCTTTGAGAGGAGCGGCTCTGTTCGAGCTCCCTCCACCTCCTACCAGAGACCTTCCTAATCCTTACGACTGGATATTCATTCAAGAGTCCGTTAACGATGTAGTGCAATATTTATTTCCTCTATTTATTAAATGAAGATTCATAGAACGAAAGCCTCATTTTCTCTATTCCTTCGGTTTAAAATTAAAATTCATCATAAACGGCTTTATTTCGACTATACGCGGTAGCAGTATCCGCAAGCACCCATTTTCCTTCCTTTTGAAGTCTTACACGAATACGTAGAAACAATTGTTTCTTAAATCTGTCAGTGCTATGTGGAGACAAAGGGGAAAATCTAACTTTAATTTTTTTCACTGGAGTAATCTGTCAAAAGGAAATTTAGAATTGATTTGATGTAATGGAAGAGAAGGTTGAGTTGAAAATAATAATAAAAAAGTAGTAAAGACAAAGGAAACTCCCCAACTCTTAGAAAGCAAACTTGAAAAGAGAGGGGATAAGTGAAATTGTCATTCAGGGTCAAGGAGAATTTATCTCTGACTGGAATCGACCAAGTAATAAACTGGATTTATGATACACTTGCATGATTTAGCAAAAGTTCGATCACATTGATGTTTGCCAGCATTGCCAATCTATGTTAAATAATTTCTGCTTTTTGTAGCTCTTCTGTATCTTTATTTATTTTTTAATTATCAGGAACCGTTGTTTCCTAGGAAAATATCCAAAAGGTGACATAGTTAGCTATGGAAATACTAGTGAGTATTATATTTGCATCCATTAACGCTGTGGAAATGTGAATTTGGAAACTTTAGAGTTCTCAAGTTATTTATGGGATATGGAATGACACTGTTGTAGTCGTGAAATACGGTGCACTGAGAATGGGTTCCAGCCACAGTCTGTTGAAAGTGACAAATCCTTTGATAACAATAGAAATAAACGACTTCGAATAAAAATCAGTAAAATCTTCAGTGCCTTCACTATCAAGTTACTCAAATAGACGCATGAACCTATATTTAGTTATCTAAAAAAAAAAGAAGAAAAGCACAGGAAACGTTACTAGGTGAATTACAGTGATGCAGGTTCCTAAAAATTAGTAACAGATGCAAACTTTCGGCGATTTGGAGAAAGCAGAACAAAATTGATTTTGTCCTTAACATTGAACTGTTTTGTATCATAGCTTTGAACTTTTCCTGTAACTGTTTTGTACCATAGCTTTGAACTTTTCCTGTTTCTATGTTAAATCATCACGTGTTACAGAAGAGCAACAAAAAATAAAAATCTAATAATATAAACATGAAAATAACTGAAACATAAGTAAATAACTTTTACTTAAGCAGATGAGATTTTATCATCTCTTGACCATAATATCGTGGAAAGTCGAACGCCAACGACTCACAAAAAAGAGTGGTAAAATTAAAAGCATAATGAATATACTGTACCATCCGCTCAAAACCGTTATATGTACTACCGATGCAGCGGATAAGCCATTAATCAGCATGGAAGACAGCCAGTAATAAAAGAGCAAAAGATGGTCACTAAAGTTACCACCATCACACCTCAATAAACCTGAAAAACAAGACCAAAACTCGACCCAGTTCTGGTTTCGAATGCCAAGGTAAATCTTTAACCCCTCGTAGTTGTTCGATTATCTCCAAAAGTAGTAGATGAGAATGGCTTATTAGCTTTTAGCCATCTATTCATTTAAAAGTTGAAATATCACGATCATCTCAAAATTTTTCATTTGCAGTTACGTTGTTCTTGACAATACTTCTCCACAATACTTATAATCTCTATACATTTTCATTCATGATGGAACTTTTAATATCCAATTATACTCTGCTAGTTGTGACTTATCTATTTATAATTCTAATTCATTAAAAATATGTAATCTATCTATCAGTGTCTTTGGAGATAAGGGTTTTTTAAAATGCATTGGAAGGGCTACTGAGCTAGCTTTATTGAATAGAATTACTACGTGAGGAAAAACAAGCCGTGATCGGACCTCCAGCTTACAATGGACGCGTGCAAGATTTCCCCCTCACTTACAAGTTGTAAACATTATATTCCAAACTTTTCACGCAAATTAAAACGTGATAACTACGGTCAAATAGAGTCTTGTTTCACCAACGAAAATTAAAATAAATAGGCTCTATTTTAGTAGAAATAATTTTTATGCACTGTTCAATCTGCACAAAATTTATTTTTACATTTCCATTCTAATGAATGAATCATAAATATCCTATTCTAAAATTCCTGTATCTTTAACTCAAAGCGAAACACCTTTTTCAGACCTTTTTAGGCTCTTCAATAGACCTTTCCTACTCTCCCCCACAACAACAACGACAAATTTTATTGTTTGTAGGCTTATTCCCCGAATAAGCGAAAAGCTAAGATGAGTACCTAGTATATTTATAAGTATACTTGGGCAAGAGAAAATGGCCATGAAACATAGTATTTGTAACATGATGTGTCAAAAAAAGATTGTATATCAGATCATTATACAATTGAAGAAAAAGAAAATTATATAAAGTTTCAGCGGGAGACGGAGCTACGAATATAAAGGATAATTTATTGAGAGTAAATAAAGGTTTTAAGGTTGAGATGAAGTTTATATAGTGGTATGGACGCGAGAGGAGCTGGTTGAGGATATAAGTATAGGTATGAGACAAAAATGTATTATACGTAGGTCAGCGTGGTACTGAAATGAGGTATGACAAACCCGTAGAGTTTTATTTACCACATAAGTTACGAGGGGAATGGGGAAGGGGGAGGGGGTGGGGGGGGGTAAAGGGAATGGGGCCGGTGGTGTGGTTTTAAGACTTACCCTGTTATCTGAGTTGGATCGAATGATGGCCACATTGCCAAGTTTTATCTAGATGGTCAAGCGGTTCGGATTTACATAGGTCACAAACTTATAAGCTAACTTACAAACAGAAAAAACAAACATTCTCTTTTATATATAAGACACACACACACACACACACACACACACACACATATATATATATATATATATATATATATTATATATATATATATGTTCATATAAATATATATATATATATATATATATATATATATATATATATAATATATATATATATATATATATATATATATATATATATGTGTGTGTGTGTGTGTGTGTGTGTCTTATATATAAAAGAGAATGTTTGTTTTTCTGTTTGTAAGTTAGCTTATAAGTTTGTGACCTATGTAAATCCGAACCGCTTGACCATCTAGATAAAACTTGGCATGTGGCCATCATTCGATCCAACTCAGATAACAGGGTAGGTCTCAAAACCGCACCACCGGCCCCATTCCCTTTACCCCCCTCATATATATATATATACATATATATATATATATATATATATATCTATATATAGATATATATATATATATATATATATATATATATAAATATATATATATATATATATATATATATAATAATATATATATATCATATATATATATATATATATATATATATATATATATATATGTGTGTGTGTGTGTGTGTGTGTGTGTGTGTGTGTGTGTGTGTGTGTATGTATGGTTTGGAAGATAACTGAAAAGCCACCTAAAAAAGTACAGATGCTTCTGTAAATTAAGCAATGCAACTGATAGACAGGTGTTGAGAGTTTCCAACAACTGAGGAAAGTTTAAAGTGAATTTTGCTAACTCTACAGAAAAGATGTTTTGCCACAAAATGTGCAGGGTCTGGTATGAAGCATTTTTCAAATAATTTTCCTAATCAACTTATCACAAAAAAAAAAAAAAAAAAACTATATTTACATGTTCATATGTGAAGAGTGTGGTTACTCTGGTATGAAATATGAATTGTCAAAATAATTTATCTAATTCGCTTAGCACAAAAACCAGGTTATTTACATATTCGCACGTTCCAAAATGTCATGAATCCGGTTTCCACTTTTTTTTCTTATTTTTTCTTACTTTTACTCCCGCACGCAACTGCCAAAAACCACTGATTCCAATGAACTTGACCGTCATCCTTGTGAAGCCGTTCACTTTTCCTAACAAGTTTTTATGAGCCACTTCAGAGGGCTATACTCATTTGGACGCCGCAAATGAAAATTTATTGCATTTAGGCATACTTTTCTCTTTGTTATCTTAACAAATATACGCTAATTTAGTGCACATTAATAATGGAACAGTTGAAAAACTCTAAAAATGAAGACCTAGTTAATTTGATAGTCAACGCCTCTCTCGATACGTTCCTCTCAGTTTCCATTGAATTGGCGGTCTACTATACTAAATTTTCCATAATTTCCATTACAAATAGGGCTCGCAATTCTGTTTTAAATTTCCACCACTCTGAAAGGGACATCTATGAATGTGTGTTTTTACTAAAGCTATTCTAGATTCGTTTTATGTACTACAGATTAACTACACCCGTTATTTGACTTAAGACCCTGGCAGCTTAAAATTCAAGAACATGAATATAGATGTAGGATGATGAATAGAAGATGAATTCTAAATATCAGGTTGCTGACTTGAGAGACAGATTTTCAGGCAACAGTGCCACAACATAATCAAGTGAATGAAGGGGAGGTCTAGGTCGATTACGATAGCTACAAAGTATCAGGAAAGTGTGCCATTTGATTACAAGTAAAAAAGATTTGAGAATCTAATTCAATAAAAAAGTATATTAATTACCTTTCTTTTTTCAGCCATTTTTGTCTTGACATTATTTGCTAAATTTGACTTATAGAATAATAGACTTACGTGCTGTAGTGGAAATTTGTTTGTATAAACAAATCAATCAAATTCTAAATAGGTAGGTTTTGGTATGTGTTAGTGTGATCTATCCGTACACTGTTCGCGTTATTTCAACGTATGAGCCTGAAGGAGAAGTAGAGGGGGCAGGGCCCAGGTAAGGCACAAAAAGGGGCCGAGATTGTGGGCGGTCCTGTCCTAGGAGGTTCGTAGTTTCCAGAAATGTAAACGGATACTTAAGATGTTAATCCTGCTTTTGTTTTGTGGGGTGGTGACCCCTCAATCGGGCAGACGGGAGTGTTAGCCGGTATTCATTAATGCCCCCAATAGTTATGGGCTTGTCATGTTCAATGATGGCCCCTTTGGGTATCTTGTCTCGCCTTATGAGGGAGATTTGGGCACCATAATCTCTGAAAGCAGAGACTGCTGAGCCCAATAATGAGCTCTGGGAGGTGCAGCAAAGATAAGCCCCGCAGCTGGGTGTCCTAAAGAGGCGCTATGAGTGACGGTCAGGGCAATAATGGAAGTAGAGGCCTTCGCAGGGCACTTCCTATAGTTCGAGGTGTGCCCATATGCATTGTAGGTGATCTAGTTGATTGCAATAACTGCATGTTGGTGGAGAAGAATTCTACCTGAGCCTGACCGATGAAGAGAAAAAGCCTGATGAGTTTATCTGCCTGGAGATAGAGTAAGGTTTCTGGAGCTAAAAATCTCAGCTATCTGACAGCACTCACGGAAGTTGGTAGGATTTTTTTTTCACTAATGTAAAGGGTGAGAATGGGTCTTAGGTGTAATGGCAGAAGTCTTCGATCATGCGGAAATGTAAGGCACAGGATATAGGTACGACAGCCGTATCCCGATCGTGTAGATATTGGTACGGCAGTGAATTGCGCATGCGTCAATTTCAGACTTCCTGCCGTACAAATAATATAGTGCGGTGAGGGTACGGCAGATTCTGTCATTGGTGCCGTATTTGCGCTCTTGACTTGCTGTAGATACGGCAGTTAGCTGTATCCGTTTACCAGTTTGCCAATCATACTGTATTATGTAAACCCAGAGTTCGGCTTTTAGGTGGGACAGTCACGCTTTTTGAACATCTGTCCCCCTTTTTTTCAGTTAGAAAAATGTCCCTCCCCGCTTTTTTTTGTTTGTTTAGCTTTTGGGAATTTTGTCCCGCTTTTTTGTACTACAAAAACAACACTATCCCGATTTTAATGGAATAATGCTGAAATTTGGTTTAACTTTGCCATTTCACTACCTGGTAAATTCTATCGTCTTCTCCGACAGCTGCAATACCCAATGAAGTGAATTAAAAGAATATTGTAAAGTGTATAACGGCCCTTGCAACTGCCGATGTCGGGCAGAATAAAGGGCCGAAAAGTCACCAAAGGTACGATGGTAGTGTATATATTTATATATAATCCTCTTTGAATCTCCTCTTCGGAATTCTTTTCAGGGCCGATTCGATCGTTCGTGACCTACGTATATACCATGAATTACCCAATTTTTGAAAGTTTGAGTCTTCATAGATGTCTATGGCTTTCTTCAGCTCTTTAAAGCCTGAAAACATCTGTTTTTCGGCGAAAACTAATGTATTATTCCGCGGTTCATGCTGTTCCGTCACCATTTTTCCTTCTGTCACTGATATGCCCAAAGACTGTGTATATACTTCAGTATATAGTCTTTTGGATATGTGTGAGGGCGGTAAAACAAGGGTTCGCGCATGCGCAATTCACTGCCGTACCAATATCTACCGAGATCGGGGTACGGCTGCCGTACCAATATCCAGTTCGTAAATGGCAGGCACTATAAGTGCTGAGTTGCGTAAGCTCAGATTGCTGAACGGTGGATTATACTAAGCTAAATTCGACGAACTACTGGTTTATAATGGGAAACTAACACAGTATCACGTCATAAAGCTAGTAATTATTAAATGTTCATTTACAAAAAGCCCAGTGTTATACATAAATAGTTACCCAGTTAAATTGCTATATAACCATTTTCTTTAATGCTTTCGACATGATAGAAAACGTACTACACTATTTAAAGGGGATACTCTGCCAATTTCTAATGCGATATCGATTTTATTAGTTGTTAGCTGGGCATTAGTTTATCTGTGAACCGTGAAGAAATTAACAAAATTGTCATAATAATGATGATAACGTATAACGCACATTCATCTTCGGGCTGTAAATGTGAAAAATAGTTGGTATCCTGCGTTAATGTCCTTATTTAAAGGAAATAAAGAAAGACCATCCACACCTTTCATCCAATCGCCACAAAATTCCGCATATCACGGCACTTACCTTAGTCGTAGACATGAATATCCACCGATAACCACGTATTTTTCATCGACTTCCAATATAAGTGCATTACAAATATTCCAAAATAAGATACTATAAAGTCCGCAGTGAACAACTACCAAGTTGGTGATCTGAATATAGAATAAATACAAAAAAAAAAAAAAAAAAAATGCAAAATAGAACCAATTAATCAGAGAATGTACAGACTGGCAACCGAAATATGGAGTAAAACTATTCAATACAATGGAGAATTAGCGTAGGAAACTGAAGCAGAAGAGAGAGAGAAACTACTCGAATAACACAGACCACAGATGGTGGAGAAGAGTAGTATCTTCATACATGCATCGCGATGAACCTCAATTTTATCATTCAGAAACGTCTTGTGAAAAACGTAAGCTGCAGGATTTACTAGGAAAATATATAGCAAGATCACTATTATAACCATTAATAATTAAGGTTAAAATAATAAAAATTGCAACTTTATCGAAATTGGTTTATACTTTAAAAAAAACAAAAAGATATGTAATCTGGACAATAAACCATGTTAAGACATGAAAATAATTATTGTAACAATATCAAGGCCATAGTAAGGGTAATTTACCTTTATCTAAATTGTTAATGCAGAAACACAAACCCATCTAGTTGGTAAAACAATGTCGTTACTTTTGTAAGTGGTAGTTAAAGAGTTGAGAGGTGTAAACAAATTACGATTTCATCTCACTTCCTAAAATTATGAAGTCTCTTTGGCAGTTCAAGCAAGGTCTTCAAGGAGTACGGTTGTATATATTTCGTAATTCAAAGGATTCATTTTGGGCACACAGATGTAAGTTTTTTGACGAACTTATATATATTTGCTTTATAAGTCTTATTCATTTAAGCGTTAAAAGGTGTAAATTGGTTTATTTGTGACGTTTAACATTTGATTGTCCTATAAATATGACAAAATGTGATATAATCAAAGGAGGTTTAAAGTGGCAATGAAAGTGTCTTGTTTAGAAAAGTATATTTAATTAGCTTTGCAAGATGTATTAAGGTACATTATGTCACCGTTATGACTTATTGAATATTATGGGTTATTAATAATGTATTTAAAGTTTGCAATAATTCCTTTCAGGAATGAACCTACTACTACTACTACTACTACTACTACTACTACTACTACTACTACTACTGTTAACGGAATAAAGGTTAAAGTTGAGTTTCTGAGTTTGTGTCGCCCATAACAACAGTTCATTCATCTTTAACATGAATACGGATCAGAAGGACAACGTAGAAGACAATGGTGACGCTAAGGAGAAGTTACGCACCCTCAAGAACAACCAGACTGCTGCTCTCTCTGGCCTCACAAAGAAACGGAATGAAGTCAGCAAGTGTATGGAGAAGCCTGATAATCTCCATTTAGTAAAGACAGGCTTAGAGGAGTTTGAGGGGAAGGGTTAAAGAAGTACAAAGATGCCACAGTGATTACTTGTCTCAACTACCTGTCAACGAGCACCAGCCAGAAATCAAAAGGTTTGAAGATCAAGAAATTGTCTGCCTTAGGATTCAGATTTCAGGTGTGAATAAATGGATAGCCACAACAGAAGCAAATTTGCAGGATTCTATGGACGGATCTTCACTGCGGAGCAGGTCACATAAATCCAGGAGGTCAGTTAAAAGCACAGCATCAAGTGTAAAGTCAGCTCTCATACAGGAGAAGGCAAAGTTGGCTGGTTTGCTTGCACAGAGGGCACTGCTTGAGAAACAGACAGAAATAGCCCAACAACAAGCAGAATTAAAAGCTAAGGAAGATTTGTTAAAGTTGGATGGTGAAATTGAAGCAGCAAGGGCAAGGGAGAAGGTGTTCCAGGAAGAAGTTATTCCATCAACAGACAAAGTTTTAAAACCCTGAAACACCAGCATTTGTTCCCAGTCACAATGTGCATCAAAATAAACCCAATGTCACAGTGCCTTTTCTACCCATGGCACCTGCCCCAGAGTCATTCTACCAAAGTCAGCAACAGTTAGCAGCGGCTATGATGCTGCCTCATGCTGAAGTGACCAAGTTTTGTGGTGATCTTCTTGAATATGCATCATTCATGTTGGCATTTAATGACCGCATCGTGCCACACACCACATCAGACTCCAACAGGCTGTATTTCTTAAATCAGCATCTAGAAGGAAAGCCTAAGTCACTCATAGCTGGGTGCATGTTTATGAATGCATCTGAAGGATACATTGAAGCAAAAAGACTTCTGGACAAAGTGTATGGAGATCCATACAAGGTTTCCATGGCATACATAGACAAGCTAACCAAGTGGCCACAAGTGAGCGGTGATAACAGTGAATCTTTTGCAGGAATATGCTTTGTATCTTGTGAAATGTAATCATACCATGCAGTCAATGTCAAACATGCAGGTTTTAAATGATTCGCCAAACCTTCAGAGGGTGATTTCAAAGCTGCCAGTGTATATTCAAAATAAGTGGTTGGATCATGTGATAAAGCTCAGGAAGCAAGGTGTTTGTGTGTGTTTCACCACATTAGTAGAGTTTGTGCAGAATGCAGCAGAGGCAGCAATGGATCCTGTATTCAGCAGGGAAGCTTTGGGTAAGGTGTGTGTTTTTTCAAAGGCAAAGGCAAATCATGGCTCAAGTCAGACCAAGCAAAAATCGTTTGCAGTTACAGTGCAACCATCAAAGTCTGCCAACCAGTATACTAGGAAATGCCAACCTTGTAGTTGGTCATCATGACATTGAGGAGTGCCTTCAATTTCTGCACAGGAGTGTAGATGAAAGACGAGAATTTGTTAAAGACAACCGTCTTTGCTTCAGTTGTTTGGGCAATAACCACACTTCAAAAAAGTGTCTCAATCGACGGCAGTGCAAGACATGTAATAAAAGGCATCCTACCACTCTGCACATTGAGAACTTTAGGATGCTTGACAGCAACAGTGCAATTGTGTCACAAGCTAGTGCACAGTTTGAAAGTACAGGTCAAGGTTGTGCTAAGGGTCAAGATGGTACTCAAGGTGAAGGTCGCACTCCAGGTCAAGGTAATACTCAAAGTCTAAGTAATGTGAGGTCTTCTGCATGTACAATTTCTGATACAGTGTTGCAATCAATCTTGCCTGTGCAATTACGTGTAAAGGGTAGTGACAATGTAGTACAAACTTATGCCTTTTATGATACAGGCAGTACAGGTTGTTTCATTAAGGATAGTATCAAGGATCAATTAAACTGTAAAGTTATTGAAACAGCTATCAAGTTGCAAACAATGCATGGGACTGATACGGTTAAAACCTTTATTGTAAATGGTCTTCTTGTTGACTGATATACATGGTAATAATGATGTTGCATTGCCAAAGGTATTCACACAAAAGGATATTCCTGTTAATCATGATCAAATTCCAAGGTATGAAATGTTAAAGGATTGGCCTCATTTATCAAGTGTTATTAATAAGTATTCCAGTGTATAAACAGAGTTAGACATAGGAATTTTGATAGGTAGTAACTGTCCAATAGCTTTACAACCTTTAGAGGTTGTACCCACTTCAGGTTATGGCCCCTTTGCAGTAAGATATTTGCATGGATGGACAGTTAATGGGCCTGTACATGTTAAGGTTAGTTCAAATGGGGTTTCATGTCACAGGTTACTTGTATCTGATGTTCAACAGTTACTGACTGTATTACTGTTGAAAGTATTAGGAAGTACTTTGAGTTAGATTTTTCAGAAAGGGATCTTGGGTCAGTTCCTGATGAGCGTGGCCTATCTTTTGAGGACATAAGATTTGTGAAAAGGTGCCAGGATGACATTGAATTTAGAGATGGTCACTTTCAGCTACCCATGCCTTTCAGAGATCTCATGTGAATCTTCCTAACAATAAGAAGCAGGCTGTTAGCAGAGCTAATTGGCAAAGGAGGAAGATTGAAGAAATAGTGAAGATTACAGACAGCAGTACACAGCATTTATGGACAAGTTGTTTGAAAAAGGCTATGCTTACAAGATCCCAGATGATGAGGTCAATAAGATTCCTGTTTGGTATCTTCCTCATCACGCAGTTTTTCATCCCAAGAAAGGGAAGATAGGATTGTTTTTGACTGTAGTGCCAAGTTTGAAGGTGTGTCATTAAATGATGTTCTGCTACAGGGTCCAAACCTCACCAATTCATTGACAGGAGTACTCATTAGATTCCGGCAGGAGGTTTATGCATTCATTGGAGATATTGAAGCTATGTTCTTTCAAATAAAGATTCCACCTGAGAATCAGGACTATGTTAGATTCTTGTGGTGGCCTAATGGTGACATCAATCAACCTCTTGAAGAATTCCGAATGGCTGTTCACATTTTCGAGCAATCTCATCACCGAGTATTGCAAATACTGCATTGAAGGCCACAGCAGACAAAGCAGATGAGAAGTATGATTCAACTGTTGGCAGCACCATAAGGCACAATTTCTATGTTGACGACTGTTTGAAGTCATGTGCTGATGTTCCTACAGCAGTGAAGTTGGTGAAGGATTTGGTATCTGCAACTGGTGAAGGAGGATTTAGGTTAACTAAATTTTGTCAGCAATTCAATTGATGTCCTTAAAGCTTTGCCTGCTGAAGATTGTTCGGTTGAAAGTGACAAGTTTAATCTTGACATGGAGAGTTTAATGACAAGAGCCTTAGGAATGTTATGGGACCTTAAGAAGACTCATTCAAGTTCTCAATTGAGCTCAAGGATAATCCATTCACCAGAAGAGGATTGTTGTCAACTATCTCATCATATGATCCCCTTGGGTGCTCTCTCCAATCATCTTACCAGCCAAGAAACTGTTACAAGAATTGTGTCAAGTTGAGAGTCTGGACTGGGATGAGAGGAGGTTCCAGATGAGCCAGCTGAAAGGTGGCAACATTGGATACAAGGTCTTCATTTACTGGAGCAGCTTTCATACCAAGATGCTTCAAGTCAAGTGGTTTTTGGTAATGTGACAGGTTCAAGTCTTGTATTATTCAGTGATGCAAGTACAGTTGGTTATGGTGTTGCAGCATATCTTGTTCTTCACGATGGAAACCAAGTTCAGTCAAATCTTGTCATGGGAAAATCAAGAGTATCTCCCAAAAAGGTGGTGACTATACCTAGGTTAGAACTTACAGCTGCAACTGTGTCTGTCAAGGTTGCTCAACACATCCTGAAGGAGTTGGAGGTTTACTGTTGGCAAGGTAGTGTACTACACAGATTCAACAACAGTCCTTCACTATATTCATAGCAACACTAAAAGGTTCCCTGTTTTTGTAGCTAACAGAGTCAGGGTTATAAGAGACTACTCCCAGCTGAGCAACTGGGGATATGTAAACTCCAGTGATAACCCTGCTGATGTGGCATCAAGAGGTATTAGTGTACATCAGTTTTTTGCAGTATGACAAATGGTTTCATGGCCCATCATTTATTGCATCTGATTATTTGCCTTCACAGGAGTATGTGTGTGCAGATTGTGTTGATGGTAAGAGTGAACATGTGTCTGCGGTCACAATTTCTGAAGAACATCATGGGTTTACAAGATTGATTGAATATTTCTCTTCATGGTCAAGGTTACAAAAGGCAGTTTCTGTATTTCAACAACTAAAGTCAATCCTTAGTGGTAAAAGGAAAGGTTGTGTAACCACTGATGCGGAAAGGGCAATCATAATGTATGTTCAACGGGAGGTGTTTGGTGATGAAGTGAAGGCTTTTATCAAGGGAATTGTCAGTTGGCAAGAGTAGTCCAATATATAAGCTTGATCCCTTTCTTGATTCTGAGGATGGCTTATTGAAGGTTGGAGGTAGGATAAGAAGGTCTGACATTCCACACGTCTGCCAAACATCCCATACTGTTACCAAGAAGCATCATGTGACTACATTGTTGATACGACATGAGCATGAATTATTAGCTCATTCAGGTAGAAACCATGTTTCTCAATCAAATCTAAGGCAGAAGTATTGGATCATCAATGCTAATGCAAACTGTCAGGAATGTGTTATTTCATTGTGTTACTTGCAGGAAGTTGAAAGAACCAGCTTTGAGTCAAAAGATGGCTGATCTTCCAGCAGACAGATTGGAACCTTCACCACAATTCAGTAATGTTGGTATTGACCTCTTTGGACCCTATTACATCAAGGAAGGAAGAAAGGAGTTAAAGAGGTATGGTGTGATATTTACCTGCTTGGTTAGTAGGTCAATTCATATTGAAACTGCAAACACTTTACAATCTGACTCTTTCATAAATGCTTTGCGAAGATTTGTTTCTCGAAGAGGTCATCCCAAGGTTATCAGATGTGATAATGGAACCAACTTCCATGGGGCTGAGAGAGAACTTAAGGCAGCTCTTGATGAGATGGAGGAAAGAAGATTGAGAAGTATTTGTCGCATCATCATATTGAATGGAAATTCAATCCACCTGCAGCAAGCCACATGGGTGGTTGTTGGGAGCGCCAAATCAGAACAGTTAGAAAGGTGTTTGTCTGCACTGGTGAAGGAATTTGGTGAAAGGCTAAATGATGAAAGTTACGGACTCTGCTTTGTGAGGTTGAGAGCATCGTCAATTCAAGACCGTTAACCACTGTAAGTGACAGTGTAGATGACCTTGAGCCACTAACTCCAAACCATTTGTTGATTCCAAAATCTTATGTGATCCCTCCCCCTGGCTTGTTTCAAAAGGATGATGTTTATATGAGGAGAAGGTGGAGATGCGTTCAATATCTGACCAACCTGTTTTTGGTCAAGATTTAGAAAGGAGTATTTGAGCACTTTACAGACTAGACAAAAGTGGAATGAACCAAGAAGAAATCTAATTGTTGGCGATGTGGTATTGGTAAAGAGTGACACTGAGCCAAGGAATCAGTGGCCAATGGGGCGAGTGATAGAAGTATACCCTGATGACAAAGGAACAATTCGCAGTGCCAAGATTAAGACACTTTCTTCGGTTATTGTCCGTCCTATTCAGAAGCTAGTGTTATTAGTTGAAGGCTAGGATTTGTTTCATGTTAAATGTAACGTGATATTATGTTGTTCTTATGGCCTATCATTTGATATTATATATTATTTGAGTTATGAAAATTTTTAATTTTGTTTAGGTGAATATGTGAATCATGAAAGTGTTTTGAATTCAAAGAGTTTGTATTGTAACTTAAAGGTTATTTATTGTGTCTGCATGAGTAGGTGTATATTTTGATAAACAGGTTTAATCTGTTTATGGGGCTGAGTATGTTAATGCAGAAACACAAACCCATCTAGTTGGTAAAACAATGTCGTTACTTTTGTAAGTGGTAGTTAAAGAGTTGAGAGGTGTAAACAAATTACGATTTCATCTCACTTCCTAAAATCATGAAGTCTTTGGCAGTTCAAGCAAGGTCTTCAAGGAGTACGGTTGTATATATTTCGTAATTCAAAGGATTCATTTTGGGCACACAGATGTAAGTTTTTGACGAACTTATATATATTTGCTTATAAGTCTTATTCATTTAAGCGTTAAAGGTGTAAATTGGTTTATTTGTGACGTTTAACATTGATTGTCCTATAAATATGGACAAAATGTGATATAATCAAAGGAGGTTTAAAGTGGCAATGAAAGTGTCTTGTTTAGAAAAGTATATTTAATTAGCTTTGCAAGATGTATTAAGGTACATTATGTCACCGTTATGACTTATTGAATATTATGGGTTATTTAATAATGTATTTAAAGTTTGCAATAATTCCTTTCAGGAATGAACCTACTACTACTACTACTACTACTACTACTACTACTACTACTACTACTACTGTTAACGGAATAAAGGTTAAAGTTGAGTTTCTGAGTTTGTGTCGCCCATAACATAAATAAATTGCGACTTAACCACGCTTAATTAATGTCACTCATACTAATACTTAACTTTCTAAACTATTCTTTACCATGGTTAGCTAGCTAAATGAACTCAATTTTTAGCCACCTACCTTATCCATTAGTATATATATATATATATATATATATATATATATATATATATATATATATATATATATATATATATCTATATATATATCGAGCTACAATGTCCTTAAATATCTAATTCGCTCTACCTCGGAATTAATATATTTTCATATATGCTTAACCGAAGGGGAATTTTTTCTCGATAATAGATTTGCCTGGACCATCAGGGCGCAAAACCTATGGATCCTTTCAAACCCAGGAACGTCAGTGGTGTAGTAGGTAAAGCTTCACTGACGTTCCTGGGTTTGAAAGGATCCATAGGTTCGCGCCCTGGTCCAGGCAAATCTATTATCGAGAAAAAATTCCCCTTCGGTTAAGCATATATGAAAATATATTAATTCCGAGGTAGAGCGAATTAGATATTTAAGGACATTGTAGCTCGATATATGTATATGAATCACGGAAATGTGATATGACTTATATAGATATATAGTTATATATATATATATATATATATATATACATATATATATATATATATATATATATCATATAGTATACTATATATATATATATATATATATATATATATATATATATATATATATATATCCACAGGTGAAAAATAAGAGACAGGGTGTAGGTCCTGACCGGTTTCGGCTTTATTTTCAAGCCATTGACAAAGGACTGAGCCGAAACCGGTCAGGACCTACACCCTGACTCTTAATTTTTTCACCCCCTGTGGCATATGTGTGATAAATGAATCACGTGCTAAAGTGATTATAATCATCATATATATATATATATATATATATATATATATATATATATATATGATATATATATATATATATATATATATATATATATATATATATATATATATGATGATTATAATCACTTTAGCACGTGATTCATTTATCACACATATCCACAGGTGAAAAATAAGAGTCAGGGTGTAGGTCCTGACCGGTTTCGGCTCAGTCCTTTGTCAATGGCTTGAAAATAAAGCCGAAACCGGTCAGGACCTACACCCTGTCTCTTATTTTTCACCTGTGGATATATGTGATATATATATATATAATATATATATATTTATATATATATATTATATATATTATATAATTTAAGCCACCTACCTTATCCATTATTATATATATAATATATATACTATATATATATATATATATATATATATATATATATATATATAAATATATATATATATATACTAATGGATAAGGTAGGTGGCTAAAAATTGAGTTCATTTAGCTAGCTAACCATGGTAAAGAATAGTTTAGAAAGTTAAGTATTAGTATGAGTAACATTAAGCGTGGTTTAAGGGAAGGTCGCAATTTTATTTAGATAAAGGTTAAAATTACCCTTACTATGGCCTTGGTATTGTTACAATAATTATTTTCATGTCTTAACATGGTTTATTGTCCAGATTACTATCTTTTTTGTTTTTTTTAAGTATAAACCAATTTCGATAAAGTTGCAATTTTTATTATTTTAACCTTCATTATTAACTGTTAAAATAATGATCTTGCTATATATATACATATCATACATACATATATATATATATATATATATATATATATATATATATATATATATATATATATATATATATATATATATATATATCCCGAAGTGGAAATGGTTATTTCACGATTCCCTGAACATTTCAGGGAATTCGTAAAGTCCTTGGTTGGGTTTCTCAGTCTTACTGTAACATTTAAGCTCACAAACATGTATGTTAACTCATATTATCTTATAATCTATTCTTTTTACTATATTGTTGTCATGTAATTAATTAATGAGTGCCTTGTACTATATTTTTAAGAAATACTCTGACAAACCCAGAGCGTAATCTCTGGTTAGGAATTTAATCTAGAAGAAAACCACTACCCATGAAATGCATGCAATAATATTCAGCCTCTTTGCCAAGTATCAGATAGAGAGCAAAGTTCCCAATTAAATTTCCAGCTCGAGGATCATGGAAAGTCTAGCTGGAAGGACTTGTTTCTGCTTGTTATTATGTTTTACGTTTACCCGATGGTGCATTTCGTGCAAAAACTTTCCAATTCTTTCTCTATTCCTTTTTCGTGTGAGACGTATTTTCTCAGCAACTAAACTGAAATGTTTAGGGATTTCTTTTAATAGATTTTTTTTTAAAAGAAGCGAATCATGACGAGAATTCATGACCTTGTTTTGTTTTAAAGAAAAGATACGAACAAAACAGTAAAACAACATTGAAGTCAAAGATCTCTGATTAGTTTTCTGCAACAGAAAATATGTCCAGCAGGGCACACTCATTCTCCTGTGCAATTAAAAACGAAACCACTTTTGCCAAAAACATTGTGAGAATTTGACGAGTGTAGAGAGATATAACCCAATAATGTATAACAGTAAAAAAAAAAAGAAATACGCATTCATAGAGAGAGAGAGAGAGAGAGAGAGAGAGAGAGAGAGGAGAGAGAGAGAGAGAGAGAGAGAATGTCACCACTCCACTCGTGTGAAAGTAAGAAGATCTCACTCTCTATCAGTGACAAGGAATTTGTGTCAGGAAAAATTTAGAGCTGCAGTTATGGAGAATTTCTTTCACAGCCAAGAAACGAAACCAATTGCTGACGCTGCAGAAATACAAGTTCATATCTGCAAAGAACAAAGAACTGCAGCAGGAGAACATTCAGTTGTCTAAAACTGAAACATTAAGTGAAATTCTTCATTTGCTTTTTTTAAGGAAAGAATATAGGCTCTGTTTTATGAAAATGGTATCGTAACACCGCAATTCTGCGAATGAAAGCCTATTTGTCTTGTAACGACGGACGTGAATGGTCGAGCTATTGGTATGCCAATACTCTTATTTTTTAAACACTGTAGTTGGCAATATGTTAATACGAATAATAGTTCACATTACAAATGAAATGAGTTATCGTTGAATAGAATAATAGTATAGTAAAGAGCAATAAAAATAGCAAAAGGAACATTTCTTGCAGAATCGAAAGTGACAATTAAAAAGGCACCCTTTTTGCTGAATCGAAATAGAAAAAAATACGGTATTAAAAAAAAGGCACATTTTCTGCAGAATGGAAATTGACAGTTAAAAAAGGCTCCTTTTCTGCAGAATCGGAATTGAAAAAAAATACGGAATTAAAAAAAGGCACATTTTCTGCAGAATAGAAATTGAAATTGAAAAAGGCACCTTTTCTGCAGAATCAGAATTGAAAAAAATACGGAATTAAAAAAAAACGCACATTTTCTGCAGAATTGAAATTGATATTGAAAGAGACACCTTTTCTGCAAAATTGGAATTGAAAAAAAAATACGGAATTAAAAAAAAGGCATATTTTCTGCAGAATCGCATTTGACAATCGAAAAACACACCTTTCCTGCGGAATCGTAATTGAAAAAAAAAAAAAAATACGGAATTAAAACGGCACATTTTCTGCAAAATCGAAATTGACAACTAAAAAAGGCACCTTCTACAGAATCGAAATTGAAAAAAAAATAAAAAAATACGGAATAAAAAAAAAAGGCACCTTTTCTGCAGAATCGAAACTGAAAAAAAATACGGAATTAAAAACGGTACTTTTCTTGCAGAATCGAAATTGCAAAAAAAAAAAAAAGATGAAAAAATACAGAATTAAAAAAAGGTACTTTTCTTGCAGAATCGAAAAAAAAGAAGTGTTTATAAGAATATTTGGTCTACTTTCCATGAAGATGCAAGAGACACCTTTTAATAATTTCACTGGATTTATCTGGCAGCTTGCAGTTGTAAATCCAATAAATTCAAGACGAAAGTCGAAGCTATTCAGAATTTTAAAACCACTTTATGACCATAATCAGCAATGAGTTTATACCACATCAATGTCAAAAAGGACGTTCATATATGAAGTACTAAAACTAAAAGGAAAATGTTCATAACTGCATGAACATGATTTGCTCAGATAGGGAACAGCATAAATAAGCGAAGGGAAATGCCACCTCCTCTAAAATTTCGAGATTAGTGTTCAGCGTTCAACCTTCCACTGCTCTCAACCAATTCACAACGCCATGCAGGTGTATCCAACCCCAAACGGTACAGGTGATATGGCCGCATCTGGCCACTTAATAACTATTCTCGGTGTCCTATCTAGTATGATCGGCAATGCAGACGACCATGCGTGATAGAAGCGAAGGTCTTTTCGTCACTGAAAATGATTACTCTGCCCGAGAAGTCCCGAGTCCTAAGTTGGATACCGTCTTCGTGGAGCCTGTTTTTTTAGAGTTCCAGCCGAAACATGTAAGTTCATCGTGTCCCTTATAGCAACTGCAATTGTAAGTGGGCTTTACGTGGCTACTTCCCGAATCGCCCTATTTTCGGGGGTCGTTTCTCTTGGCCCACCGATTCTTTGTTGATTACGATCCATTGTCAACTCCAGTCACTAAACCGCCTGCTTAAATAGAATAACTTGTTGGATAACAGTGGGCACGACATCGCTAAATATCTCTTTTCAAGTTATAGAACTTTTATCGTTGTACTTGTTGTTATTCCTAAGGTATTATAAAGGCTTATATAGTATTATCTGATAATGCCAACGAAATTGGCAGAAAATAAACTCAATAATAGCACAGTCTCTCTCTCTCTCTCTTTCTCTCTCTCTCTCTCTCTCTCTTATAAAATTTAATAGAGTTCGTTTTGTCATTCTGAAGGGATAATAAACGGTCAATCCAGTAGTTGTAATAATACCAACGAAACTGACAGACAATAAACCCAACCATAATTCAGTCTCTCTTTCTTTCTCTCTCTCTCTATCTCTCTTTCTCTTTTATACAACTTTTATAGAGTCCTTGTTGTCATTCCCAAGGTATTATAAAAGGTCTATATAGTGTGTAATAATGCCGACCAATTGACAGAAAATAAACCCAACAGTACTTTAGTCTTCTCTCTCTCTCTCTCTCTCTACTCTCTCTCTCTCTCTCTCTCTGCTACACAAATTTTAATAGTTTCCAGCCACATTAAACATTCGGAGATTTTTGTCACAATTCAGAGAAGCAGATAGACCTTCACAACATAAAACTTTTAAGCCGTGACGTAGATTCTCTATTCACAAAAGTACTAGTAATGACGTTCTTCAGTTTTTCAGGGAAACATTATCCTCCTATTCAGACCATTTCCCATTGGCGCTTGACAAAATAATAAAATCAGTTGAATTATGTGTATCTAATAACGTATTTTCATTCGGGGAATCATTCTATAAGCAAAAATTCGGGTGTAGAATGGGTAGTTCTTTAGTGCTGTTTTAGCCAATTTGTACATGGAATGCTTTTTAAACTACAGTAATAAATGCGATAAAACCCAAAAAACATGCTGTGGATGATATATGTAGATGATGTTCTAACATTCTGGGATAATAGATGGGGCAATTTTAATGAGTTCCTTTCAAAATTAAACGCATAAGTGCCCCAGCACAAATTTAAAGATGAATGGAAAACAGACAACAAAATTCCTTTTCTTGATGTTTGATAATCAGAGACACGACAGAATACAAATTTACCATATACAGAAAACCAACGTTCTCACTTTCATACATTCACTACTTCAGCTATCACGACATTCCTATCAAGATAGGCATAGCTAGCAACATATTCTTAAGAGCCTTACGAATTCGTTCCCCAGATTTCCTGGAAAAAGAATTTGAACTAATTGGTAAGCAGCTTTCGTCTTTAAAGTATCCTGACCATATAATTGAGAAAGCAATTCACAAAGCAAACGTAATTCTCTATCGACCCCCTCAAGACAAAACCATAGAAACACCAAGAATGAAATAAAAATTCCACACCTGGAGAGGATAAAGACGGTGAACAAGACCCTCGGGAAAATCTAACCCTTTTGCATTTACTTACCCAAACACCTTAGCCAAATCCTTGATTAACGTCCAACAAAAGACATCCCCCAAGGACACAGGCGTTTACAAAATCCCATGCCTAGACTATGACCAATCTTACATCGGATTTACAGGAAAATCACTTCTCCAGAGATTAATACAACATAAACGGTCAGTTAGGTATGGACAACAGAACTCAGCTATTTTCAACCATATAAATGAACATAACCACAGAATAAACTGGAATTTGTCACTTATAATTT
>NC_061093.1:72837487-72851689 GCF_015104395.2 Macrobrachium nipponense
ATTGGGATAAAAAAAAAAAAAAAAATAGATGTTTTAAAGACCCAAGGACTCTGTCATACTCGAAACGTAGTAATATTTTTTCATTTTACTTGTTGGCAGAATATTTGTTTTGAAGATGAACGACAAATAACGGACTTTACTAGAATTGCTTTGCTTTCTACGATGAAATTTGCCTTAAAAAAGAAAAAGGCCACGGTTCAACATTATAAAAGCAAATAAAGCCACATGATCCTTGTATAAATTCTTCCCAAAGAATCACTTACAATTCTCGAGATGGTATATATATATATATATATATATATATATATATATATATATATATATATAGTATATATATATGTATATATATATACATATATATATATATATATATATATATATATATATATATATATTATATATAATTCACATAAATAGTTACATTACAATTACAACTGTTATTCATGAGTTCGCCGCCACCGAGCAGGTGTTACCTCAGCGGAACAATTTAGAGGACTCGTGGCTGGAGAAATTAATCCCTTTTGGTATCGTCGAAAACGTGAAAATACATTGAATATATTCCCTGGCTTCTCTCGCACCTAGACAACTTTGGATTTTTTCCACTGACCGACATCTCGATCATTAGAGTAAAATAAAAAAAATAACCAAGTAAGCGTCCTATGTTCAGTGTAAATTAACAAATAACCTTCTATAATAAGTCACCAATACAGAACAATGAAAATAGATACGAATTAAAAAAATTTGACTTGAAATTAGAAGGAAAATCTCATAGGACACCACAGAGTCACGAAATTAAATAGATAAAAATAACCATGTAAGCGTCCTATGTTCAGTGTAAATTAACAATAACCTTCCATAATAAGTCACCAATACAGGACAATAAAAATAGATACGAATAAAAAAAATGGACGTGAAATTAGAAAGAAAAACATCCAGGACAGCACAGTCACGAAATGTATACATAAATTGCATACAAGAAGAGGGCGAAGATAAACAATATGCAAATAGCTTTCATACTAGAGCAATACCGTATTGAAATTCTCTCTTGGTCCAGAAAAGAAACCATTGACAATTGTTCTACGTCTTCAACCGTACAGAAGAGAGAACTGTAGTTGATGTGAAAGACACCCATCAAGTAATTAAGGGGCAGAGTGAGCGATGGTGTAAGTAAACAGGCTAAAGTTTACATTTCCTACACCCGTTTAATGCAATAGTTCTTATTCCAGGTCTTTAGTTCTTAGCGATGTGACCGCTCTATAACCAGTTAACCTTACGTGGCATATATGGACAACAGAGATTATTGCTGACAAGACATTTGCCATTGAATGTTTACGCTTTGGAGATAAGTTTCTCGATTAACTTTTAACCAACAGGGTGGCTATTGTTAACATTTGGATTTAGGACGTCACCGGCCATTGCAGTTTTATGTTTGTAGTTTGATTTTGATCAGTCCTCACTGTATTGTTTGTTTGTATATATATATATATATATATATATATATATATATATATATATATATATATATATATATATATATATACATATATATATATATATATATATATATATATATATATATATATATATATATATATCCATATATATATATATATATATATATATATATATATATATATATATATATATATATATATATATATATATATATATATACATATGCGCGTGTTTGTGTGCATGTATTCAAAAGTAAATAATTCAGCGCATCAAATCCACATCAAGGCCAAATAAAAAGCCTGATATCACTATACAAGGTAACAGACGAATCACAAATCAACTGTTACCCACTTCCCCCAAGGCCACCCACAAAGGTACCGATCCTCAGACAACACATTTCCTAAAACTTTACATAAACAGACCATTTCAAGCTTGGCTGTAATTCCACCAAATACAACAGTTTGTCTATATTTTCCTTGTACGCGCTCTCCCAAGTGCAGATCCAGCTACATACATACATACATACATTAAATGACGGCAAGCGGATAAAGAATACGAGTCGTAATTAAAGATAATGGATGGGATATTCTTTGTCTCTATAAACACAGTGTCTTTCGTATACTCTTTGTCTTGCTATTCACGGATGAGAGAGAGAGAGAGATGACGAGAGGAGAGAGAGAGAGAGAGAGAACAGGGTTCAATATCTTTCTTGTGTTGGAAGAGTAAACAGGTAAAAGGGAAAAACAAGTACCCTTGATAAGAAGAGGATAGTATCGCTTTCCTGAAAGAGACAGGTAATTCATTTCGGTAATCATTAATCGAGACGTCGAAATTATCCTTTTCATAAAAATAGATAAAAATTCATTGACATGAGTGAGAACGAAAGTGTCAAGATGATAAACTGATTGAATCCATATATATTATGTAATTCAACTCTGCAATCAAATTCAACAAACTGAATGAATCCAGTCAGCTTTTCATATCATGCTGATGTAATTCGAGTCTGCAATCAATTTCAACATATTCTCTATGTTGTTCAAACAGTCATAAACTCCCTGTGACGGAAAAGAGTGATTGTTACAGGTTATATAGTATACATTTAAGCTCTGTTTGTGTGTCTGTCGTTCTGTCATTTAGTTCGTCAGTCTCCTATTGTTGTGGCTTTCAGTAATGACCTGGTATAGCCATGTGCCTGAAGAAACCTCCCCCCCCTCTTTATTGTTGAAGGAGAAACATGTAACATTCTTGTAGTGTACCTCATCTTAAAGGTAATGTGGTTTATAACCTCATTTAAAAAACGTTATAACAAACCAGCAATATAACCGCAAGTACAATTAAGAAAGTCAACTCTCTAAAAAGCAAACATTGCAGTAACTTCGTCATTTGTAAAAACCTTCTTTGCAACCGGAACAGAGCGGGATAATCCGTCGTCCCCATCAGACCGGCTAAGGGATTTACAGGAGATTTACGGGTGATTTGGAGGCGATTTACAGGTGATTTATGGGTGATTTACAAGTGATTTGTAGGCGATTTACAGTACAAAGGACAAATTACTACGATTTAACGTAGAATAAGGATGGCAAAAGGCTGAAAATATTCGAAATTTGTTATGATTAAGACTGTGGTATATATATATATATATATATATATATATATATATATATATATATATATATATATATATATATATATATATGTAATGGGGGGATTCCCCCCCCCCCCCCCATTATTCATTGGGTAAGCGTGAGACACGAGCGGAAGGCAAAACAAACAACACACAGCATTACTCACACGGCCTCTCTCTCTCTCTCTCTCTCGGCAATCCCTCTCTCTCCTCTCTCTCTCTCTCTAGCACCGACACCTCTCTCCATTCTAACAGGTAATGAAAATGAGAGAGTTGCGTCATAACATTAACGTTTATTAACAATGAATAAATAAATCAATCAATCAAGTAATCCAGTCTTACAGACTAACTCAAAAACCCCGAATAGTACAATGTCTGATAGTAATCATTAGTCACCAAAAAAGTCTACACCCATCTGGGAACTCTTTGTCCCTCCTGCATTCCAGAAGTACCAGAATCGTCTGTTTCAAAGACACAGAACACATCCCGGTAAGTACACATAAGTTTAGCAACAAAATCTAAAGATCAGATATTCTTAAAAATGTCAAACAGACAACAGCCAGTCTTCGGCTAAAACACTTCAACACTCACCAAGCAAACCGGACACTTAAACACTATGTCACAAAAACTCCCCGGCGAACGCCACGGCATCTTGCCTGTGACTTGAAGACCCTCTGTCAAAATCCTCTCATAGGCTTGGGTATGACACTCTTTTAACAGAAAGAGGCGCACACGCACATACGAACACACACTTCGTTAGCGCCTCACGGTTCTAGCTGCATCCAGTTTCACAAAGGTACTTTGAGAAGAGTTAATAAACTCAGTACATTGACTTGTCGAACTAAGCATTTTTTATCTCACGCCATCCCTAGAATCTCATTGTCAGCTACTCTCGGGTCGTTGCCTCTACATGTTCTCCACATTCCATAGGTCATAGGGAACACATGGACAATATATTATTAATCAAAAAACCTAGGCCTCACATATATATATATATATATATATATATATATATATATATATATATATATATATATATATATATATATATATATATATATATATATATATATAATGTCAATGTAGAAGGGAAATGATAAATTCAAAGTATGAAGTTTCATATCAAGAACGATGGCTAGTAGATGAAAGATATTGATTTGTGAAATATCATAGACTATTTTGCGAATTTCGGTTGCCCTTTGTGAGTGCGTGTACACCCGTCCATATTCTACCCCTGGCTGATGCTTTGTTCAGCAGATACCATTTCCAGGTGAAATTGGCATTAACCTTATAAACTGCCGATTTGATGGAGATGAATCGATATAAATCTAAGCAGGGTTAAGAGCTGATTCAAGCATTTCATTTGATATCATGCATACCAAACATAAACACCAACATGGATAAAGTAAATCTTTATAAAATTAGGTGTTCTCTCTCTCTCTCTCTCCTCTCTCTCTCTCTCTCTCTCTCTCTCTCCTCTCAAAAGGTGAAATATAAACAGGTAACGTATCAAGTTTATGCTGAATTCGAGCATTTCGTTTGAGATCAAACATACCAATGATAAACACATATATAGATAGAGCAAATCTTTATTAAAATAACTGCTCTCTCTCTCTCTCTCTTTCTCTCTCTCTAAAGGTGAAATATAAACAGGCAATGTATCAAGTTTATGCTGAATTCGAGCATTTCATTTGATATCATACATACCAATGATAAACACCTATATAGATAAAGTAAATCTTTATTAAATTAACTGTCTCTCTCTCTCTCTCTCTCTCTCTCTCTCTCTCTCTCTCTCTCTCTCTCTCAAAAGGTGAAATATAACATCCTATTTCTAAACAGGTAACGTAGCAAGTTTATTCACCCAACGACTTATGTTCAAGTAACCATACATAAAGCTCTTGCTGCAGCCGGTTTGTAAAGCTGATTCCTCCTCTTGAAAGAGAACCGGCTGCTCCTTTAAGTTAAACATTCCTCTGACTCTGTTTCAGATCTTTGGAGTTCAGTGACATCAACATTAGAATTACTGTTTAATTCACTGACGAGGAAGCTTCTCGGATACGTCGTAATCGCAGATGTTTTGGGATTTCATTTTTCCGTCGTAAATGAAAATAGATCTCATTTTTAACCGGGTTGATAGAAAAAACTTTATTATCTTTGTGTGATGCTCCAAAAAAAAGTGTACAAAGACTTTGCTTAATAAGGCCGGTTTCAGTTATCCCAACTGAACAACGGTGAAAGTGATGAGAGAAAGAGAGAACAAACGGGATGGATATAAACATTAAGCACGAGAAATTGACAGTTTTAGAGATCAGGTTTTTAAGACAATCATCCAACATTCTTGCAATTTCTGGCTTTTTTTCACATATTTCTAGAGTTCTCTATACAAACATGGGCACAGAGAGAGAGAGAGAGAGAGAGAGAGAGAGAGAGAGAGAGAGAGAGAGAGAACTCTAATTAGAAACCGAGTTTTAGGACTGAGTCATTTTCTGAAGTTGTTTTTTTCATCTTACTGTCAATATCGAATCTATCAAAATGCAATGCATGACTTTTATGTATGTATAAGTTTCATTTATGCTCTCTGAACACTAATGTAAATGATAAACCATATGAATAATTGATAAAACTGTCGTTCTTAAAAAAAAATAATGGTAAAATGGAAAAAATATTTGAATTGACAATATTTGAATTTTGTTATGAAAGACGGTGTGCACCGAAATTGATTGCAGACAAATCCTGGAAATACTTGAGTTGATCCTAGGGTGCAAGCGTACTGAGATTTGCAAAAATCATTTATATAAATCCTACACTCACAAACACACACATACACACACGTACACACAAAACACATATACTTTTACACTAAGAGAAATGTTGAACACTTACCTTGGATAAAATGTAGTCGGTGTATCCTATGGTGCTTGAATGATATTGGAGTGAATTATGCATTGCCTGAAAAAAAAAAAACATAAATATATGATGAAACATTACATTATATAATCATCTTGAATGAAAGCAAATATTTAAATTTGAATGCTTCAAGTCAAGAACCAATTTATATCCCTTTCATTATGCAGTATACCTACGCTTCACTATAAATTGTAAGAACAATAATAATATCTTCAGTAAACTAAGCATCGCTGTGTCCAACACATAACAAATGAATTTGAAGCAGGAGACTGCGTCACTGCTCCTTTTCGCTGCCGCTCATGAGCGATCCGTAAACATTTCAAGGCCCACTCGGAAGTTTAAGGGATTTCTTCTCTCTCTTTTACTTAGATGAGATATATTTTATGGTACATGTATGTAATAAGTTTATTGATATTTTCCTATAATAATAATATAATATATAAGGCAGTCCCCAGCTTACGACGGGTTCGGCTTACGACGTTCCGTGGTTACAGCACTTTTCAAACAATGGCAAAGCAAAACAGCTATATATTCTTTCAGATTTTAAGGAAAAACCAGCAGCACTTCGGAAAAGATAGAAGAAATGATGGATAAAACTGTGTAATTATCATTATCTCTCTCTCTCTCTCTCTCTCTCTCTCTCTCTCTCTCTCTCTCTCTCTCTTCAACAAAGTTCTTTCCACATTTGGAAGTATAAAGTACAAATGGTTGTTTTGATAAGCCTTATCTCAAATATAATTATCTTTTCTAATGTCCTCATCTACTGATCTCAGGGTCTGGGTTCGATTCGATCTCAGGGTCCGGGTTCGATTCGATCTCAGGGCAGGGTCCGTGTTTAATTCAATCTCAGGATCTGGGTTCGATTCGATCTCAGGGTCCGGGTTCGATTCGATCTCAGGGTCCGGGTTCGATTCGATCTCAGGGTCCGGGTTCGATTCAATCTCAGGGTCCAGGTTCGATTTGATCTCAGGATCCAGGTTCGATTCAATCTCAGGATCCAGGTTCGATTTGATCTCAGGGTCTGGGTTCGATTCAATCTTAGGATCCAGGTTTGATTCGTCTCGAGGTTCGATTCGATATCAGGGCAGGGTCCGGGTTCGATTCAATTTTAGGATCAGGTCATTTCGGGTCTCGAGGTTCGATTCGATCTCAGGGCAGGGGCCGGGTTCGAATCGGATCCTCCAGGGTTTGGTTCGATTCAATCTCAGGGATCCAGGTTCGATTCAATCCCTGGGTTAAGTTCGATTAAATCTCAGGGCAGGGTTCAGGTTCGATTCGATCTCAGGGTCCGAGTTTCGAATCTCAGGGTCTGGGGGTTCGATACGCCTCTCTGCCAACGCAGAATCAGAGGAATTTATTTCTGGCGATAGAAATTCATTTATCGATGTGGTTTCGGAGCCCACATTATGCTGTATACATAGGTCCCGTTGCTAAGTAACCAATTGGTTCCTATAGCCAAGTAAAAATATCTTGATTCTTCGGGCCAGCCCATATAGAGCTGTTAATCAGCTCAGTTGTCTGGTTGAACTAAGATATACTACTTAACTCTAAACGTCCTTTAAAAAGACGTAACCAAACTTGCAATGAAACCTCACGAACAGTTCACAAGTGAACTCAAGACATCAAATATTTAGGTCTTTAGTCGCTAAACCTCTTTTTCTGACGCAACGTGATGGGATAATCCGGAACCGACGTCCCTATTAGACAGACTTAAGGATATCAGAGAAGATTCGCTGTGGAAAGAAGGATAAATTACCCGCGAGTTATGTCACGGAAGAAAGAAGGCTAAAGGTGGGGAGGGGATGTTCGGGGGGGGTGGGCGAGGGGTGGTGGGGGAGGAATGGGATCTCTAAGCTGAAGGAGGGTTTAGATTCAGAAAAATATTCTAAATTAGATTTACAATTATATAATATATATATATACTATATATATTATATATATATATATATATATATATATATATGTATTATATATATATATACATATATACTATATATATATATATATATATAAAATATATATATATATATATATATATATATATATATATATATATATATGAGTGTGTGTGTGTGTGTGTGTGTGTGTTGTGTGTGTGTAGCATGACACACACACACGACACACACACACACACACACATATATATATATATATATTATATATATATATATATATATATAATATATATATATATATATATATATTCCCCATCCTATCTGAATGTATTCTCTCATTATTCTTCTTTGGTTTTTCCTTAAAACAAATTGGTGCATCATATTCTCTTTTTTGCCTCTTTGCTCTGTAAACAACTTGTATGTTAAAGAACCTATATTTTAATTTCTCTTTTTTGCGTTAGCATGAATTTAATAAAAAGAAATAACAATGCCCTTTACAGATCATTTGAGATTTTTTGTCTCAATGCATTTTACCTACATGCTTATTATAGAACCAACACAAAGAGGAATACGATATGAGTAGTACTCTGGGTTCTCCCATTTCACCTTCATTCAGTGATATTATTTATCCTTTGAGATTATTAACCTTTTAAAGTAGTGTTTTCTTACTCCAACACAGTAGGAAAGACAGTTATTTGCAACAGCCCCAAACAAGAAGAAGGCGTGTTTACAAAATACCTTGTGAATGTGGCAAATTCTACCTGGGACAAAACAGGAAAAGATATAGATAAGAGAATTTTCCAGCATCGTTATGTAAGAACAATTCTCCAAACAGTGCTGTGAACTTACATGTACAAAATTTTGGCTGGCTTCCTATCCTTTTGGAACAAAACAGAGACATTATTCAAAGAAAAAGATATGATTGCAAGAAATTTGTTAGAAGCAGCTTGCATATGTTTTAGCAAACAAAATAACTTTAATATAAGTCAGGGCATATATAAATTGGACCCTTGTTTATTCCTTCATATTGTTTCCCAACAGTACAATTCAGAGAAAAGTGAAATGACCATTCACCAAATCGTTGAATAGTTCCTCTCTGTTATCCTGTTTGAATTGCTGATTTGACCATTTGTTTATTATTTAAACAAACTAATTTTTTACTTTTTTTTTTCAGTGGGAAAGTGTTTATGAATTCTTGTAATGCTCAATCTGTTTAGTTTAAAATAAGCTCTTGAAGAGGCCTGCCTGGAAGGCGAAATTATCGAGAATACTAGAGTATTTTATTCTCTTTTCTACTTGTGGACGATATTGACATATCTCATGTTCGTGTTATGAAGATTATATCTATATGTATATATATATATATATATATGTATATAATATATATATATATATATATATATATATATCTATATATAGATATATAATATAGTATATATAATATATATATATATATATATATAATATATTATATATAGATATATATATATATATATATATATATAGAAGATATACTATATATATTATATAGATCATATGATATATATATATATATATATACTATATATATATAATATATATCATATATATATATATATATATATATATATATATATATATATATATATCATATATAATATATGACTATATATATATCTATATATATATATATATATATATATATATATATATATATATATAGATAATATATACTATATATATCATATTATATATATATATAGATATATATCATAGATATAGATATCTATATAGAGATCTATATATATATATATATACTATATATATATATCGATATCTATATACTATATATATCATACTATATATATATATATATATATATATATATATATATATATATATATATATATATATATATTATATATAATATATATATGCATACAGCCAGGAAAAGGGTGAAAAGAAGTGACTTGAACCGAGCGCTTTCATGTATTTCACCACCACCTCATCAGGGTTCAGGTACAAGTGCCAAGAAACAAATACAGATTCTTGGCACTTGTACCTGAACCCTGATGAAGCGTAGAAATACATGAAAGAGCTCGATTCAAGTAATTTCTTTTCACCCTCTCCTGGCTGTATGCATATATGATCATCACACGTCTACAGTGATTGTTGTAATATACATATATATATATATATATATATATATATATATATATATATATATATATATATATATATATATATATATATATATACTATATATATATATATATATATATATATATATATATATATATACATATATAAAAGATTCTCTGTATTAAATGTAACTGTGTTATATAGAGTTTTGAGCACAGCTGCTACGCAGGAAGGGTCCACTTGTGCACTTCCTTATGACTAGAAATGTCCTTCTTTCCAGCGATCCGCTGCTTCCTCTCTAGATTATGTTTCACCCCCTCCCCCTTTTTATTTGCTTCTCTTCTCTCTTTTATCTTAAGTTGATCGAGTTTCTGGCTATCTTCTCATGTTCGTCGATTTACGTTTGTACCGTCCGTTGTTATTCCCCTTCATTCAGAGTTTTCTTTGTTATCGACTCGAGATTCATTATTTAAGTCTTGCCATTGAAATTTTTAATTTATTTAATCTCAAAATTAAACCACGATCTTGCGCCTGCACTGCTATAGGTGTACACGACACACGCCACCACTATAGTTTTATAGGTCGCAGGTGAGTTCATTGCCGTGGTTGAGACTTTCAAACGTCATAAACTTCCACACATTTTTAAATGTTAATTTTTATGATCAGATATAACTTCATTATTTACAGTTTCCATTTTAACATTAAACAACCGTTGTCTCTATTCCAGAAAAAAATAATATTATGGAGAAATTATCGGAGAAATTGCTGACGAAGGATAAAAAAAAAAATAGTCCCTCAAGTATCTTACCCCTAACTCAGATAGGTTGGAGATGATAAGTATCAAAGCCACTCTGAGACTGAATAAGGAAGTATTGAGCTCAAGGATTTTATAAACTTAGCCTCGGCTTTATCTAAACTTTTAGGGAAGGGATTCACTCTCCTCTGACTGAGATCATCTCGATTATGGGGAAAGTTCAGAAAGTCCACTATTGCTTACACATTTTATCCTACATGACTGTGAGTGAATACATAGATAAACAGTTTAAAAAGTTTATAATTTCACTCTCTCTCTCTGTTCATTCACTGTCACTGTGAATGAAAACGAGAGATATTAATCTTATTTTGCAAAATAAGATTAATATCTCTCTGAGTTTCTTCATTGTCTTTGTGTCTATCTTTCTTTACTTACTGAAATCGTTTTCAATTAGGATTAATTTCTCTTTTAGTCTGTATCATTGTTTCTTCCTATCTCTCTCTGCCTACTAAAATTGTTTGCAATTAGGATTAATACTTCTCTCTTCTCTCTCTCTCTGACAAATATTCTTTCAACATCCTCTCGCCTATAGACTAATATTACCTATGTAAGTAACCTGTCTGTCTGTCTTTCAAAACTGTTTTATATATATGTGCAAAGAGAAGTGGTTTGTTGTCTAGCTAAAACATTTCGTCAGTATTAGAAATATACTTAAAATCTCTCTCTCTCTCTCTCTCTCTCTCATATATATATATATATATATATATATATATATATATATATATATATATATATATAGATATATATATATATATATATATATATATATATATATATATATATATATGTGTGTGTGTGTGTGTGTGTGTGTTTGTGTGTGTGATATATATCTAAGTCTTATCGCTTGGCGATAGACTTTTTGTGTTCTCCTTACGACTGTCATTCGTAAGTATTTTTGGTTCCTCTCATCTCCCTTGGATATCTTAGTAGAGAGGTTCTTTCTTGACTAGAGGAGATGATTCAAAACATGCAAGTTGAACAAGATAACAACTTTATCTGTAACTCCATACTAGGAGATGCAGCTCGGTCGGAAGACCGATATGTTGATGGTTGGGGTGGAACTGCCATTCTAAAGCATCGCGTCGATAGCGGAACATTAGCTATCTCAGCAATTCATATAAAAAAACATACGTAGTCCGCCGGCTCGGAAGTTACAAGTTTCCAGCGTAGGTTAACAGGTCAACCGCTTCCCATGGAAGTTGTTGTGCAAAGTTATCATAAACATAAAAATGTTGACAAAGCTTTGAGCTAGATCAGGCTACTGCAGACAGCGCATAGCGTAATCTAGGTCTGCTTTGGTCACGTAGAACCCTCCTAATGCCATGACCTCAGGTCATGGGTTATATTTACAGATCTTGTAAATCTAATATATGTAATTATTACATTAGGCTCGGACTGCTACCTATTCAAGCCTTGAATAAAAAAAAAAAAAAAATTACTTTTAAACATTGTTCATAGGAAGCGTGCTCGTAACATAGTCTAGGTATAACATAATAAGTGATTAAATGCATAAAAGGTTCTGTTACATACCCTGTTCGACATATTCATAAACAAAAAAAGATAAATGCATGGAAAATATAGATCCATGTTGGTAATACTAATGATTAGGTACCCAAAAATAATAAAAAAGGTAAAAATCAAAACATGTATACATGATTAATATGATAACAGGTAACCTGATTAAGAATAATGTTACTAAATAATGATTATAGCATGATCATGGATAATTGTTAAAGAGTACTTGACACTCTTTGTAATAGATAAATATAATTGTACAATGGTATAATAGTATAACTATGGAAATCTGCAGAAAAGCAATATATAGGGCTGATATATTTATTAGGTGCCGAAAAATACCTTAGGAATATATTAATGATAATATTGGGCTATAATGCTTTATTAGGCGCCCTGGAGATACTTTAAACTGTTCAAATGCAAAGGCGTGAGTCTTTCTTGTCCTACATTTTTGCCAGATACGGACCGCTTTTCACACACAAACACAATTCCAGACAATTCCCTAGGGCACGAACTGAAGTGGCCAGGTTCAGGCGGCCCTAAACGCAAACGACTTGAGTTTAACGGGTACGTCATCTAGACGGGCCAATACGTTCTTGGAGATCCTTCTGTTTACGCCTCAGCCTACGCCAAGCAAAGATGTTGACGGCGATAACCAATATGGCCGTCACGCTGAACACGGCTAGCAGAATAGTAGCGAAGATTTCTCCACCTGCATAAGTCGATGACGCGTGGGTCATCTCAGCCAGTTGCGTCAAACGATGAGCTACTCGCGCGTTGTATGGGAGAGGTAGTGACGGATGATTGTGGAAGCCACTGTGTAGTTCGCGAAATACGCCTTCTCACGTATTATCGTGTTGACCCTCTGACGGTGTAGTTTGTAGATGTCCCCGTACAACCATCGGCTGCTACGAAGATAGGGGCATGGGCGGTGGTACTGGTCCGGACACACGACGTCGAATCCGGCCTTATCATAACGGATCCCAGGAACCATTATTCATCCTGTAATTGAATTTATTACCGTAAAAGGGATAAAGTTTCCCCAGACAACCTTCGCTTGTATGAGAGAGAGAGCCGTTTTAGCACTATGTCTAACTCACATGAATCCGTTGATATAGGATAGAATTCAAAAGAGTCAGCTGTACAAATTGTTTTTATTATTCATGGCTTCTGAACAGTGAGTGAGTTTATCTAAGTCTTAATGATTGTAAATGATTTCCTTATCAGAAGAAATCAGTACATGGCCCCGTTAAATTGGATATACTGGATTGAGTTATTCGTCATGAAAGTAGGAAACAAAAAGGTGCTATTTTGTATGATTGCCAAGCATCGGAAGAATCAAAAGGAATTGTGATCATAATTCTATAATTTTCAACGCAGACTGATATTAGGCATAATAGAACTCTACTTTATGGGCATCTAATAAAAAGGAATATAACCTAGCTTCTCCCCGTCCGTTTTTTTTCCAAAGTTAACGTCAGATCTTTAATAGGCATGAGGTGAGGAGATACACCCTTGTTGCCAACGTAATTGCTTCTACGTAATCTTTTGACTTTCAATAAAATGTGATATTTTCACACGGATATGATCTATTTCGAACTATAGTAAGCTAAAGTAGCCAGCAAATGTTGAACTTCCATGACCTGATCGATATTATTTGAATGTTTCATTAACGATATTCATTATTTGATTGATCGAAGATAACTGGCTGCGAAGTTCAGATAAGGCCAGTTCTGTTTTGTGTTGCAAAAACTCAATTCTTATTTTGATTATTTATCTTGAGGCGATTTGAGATTCCTAAGCCTAGATTCGCAACTGATCCTAAGATGTTTAGTCCAGCCAGAATAAGCGGGTTGCGGCGTTCAAGA
>NC_061093.1:72852189-72854689 GCF_015104395.2 Macrobrachium nipponense
GAATTGTAAGTGATTTCTTTGGGAAGAATTTGTACAAGGATCATTTGGCTTTTTTGCATTTTAATGTTGAATCGTGGCCGTTTTGTTTTTTTAAAGGCACATTTCATCGTAGAAAGCAAGAGCAATTCTAGTAAAGGCCGTTATTTGTCGTTCATCTTCAAAACAAATATTCTGCCAACAAGTAAAAATGAAAAAAATATAACTACGTTTCGAGTATGAAAGAGTCCTTGGGTCTTTAAAACATCTATTTTTTTTTATCCCAATGTTACTTACATTAGAATGAAAATCAACAACTACATTACTTTTCTTTAATTTTTTTTCTGTGGGATGTGTTTTGTTAGTGTTCAATATTTTTCCTTTCTTTTCGAATGATGTACAGTTTTTCATGGCTCTAGGAGATTTCATTAGGCTTCTGGAAGACTTCTACTCTGTCATTTTAGGCTTCTGGCAAGGATGTGGGGAGTCTCTAGGAGATTTTTTATGATAGGTATATTTAAGACAATGTGAATTATTCCTTTTGGTTACCTGGAGGTATTTAGCGTTTTACTCATTCCTTTTTTTCGGGTAGGAGTTCCTGGGAGGAGAGATGTAATGGCATTTGTTTGTTTTAATTTCTTTTGAGAATTTTCCCGATATTTAGAGCCTGTTAGTATGGTTCAAAACAGTTCTTTTCAGTGGCTAAAAAGAAACAGCCACAGCTGGATTGAAAAGAAAAAAAAAAAAACTTTCTTAGTAGGTTCTTTTGGACTGTATTTCTACAACAACATTGAAAACACATTCTTACTTCAGAGAACAAAACGGAATCGATATTTCTTGCAGTACTCATTCTTCTTTGATGAGAGAAGAAACAAATGCTTCGTTTTCAAAGAATTATTTTCTTCACAAAGAAACTCATCACGCAAATGGGAACTCGATGTCATCCTATTACTGTAAATTCCTCTATGTATTTCAAAGTGCATGTGGCACATACACAAATACATATATTTATCCATTTATATATATATGAATTTATGTTCATGCTTACATCATTTCCATTATGTCTTATGTTCGACAAAACTTTCTAAATGAACAAGAATTCTTACCTTCTCTCATAAAATGTAGATGTATTAGCGTATGAAAGATATAAATCTTAAAGACAATAGTAATAATGATAATAATAAGCAAACTCTACCGATAAGCAAAGCGTTGTCTGTGAATAATACATCAGTATAACATCAACGAATATTTAAAATCGGGAACCAAAATCTAAAAGGAAAAACAAAATAGAATAAATTTATAAACTGGGGATATGTCTCCAGAACTACGATGAATTCTAAAGAAAGCTTTGATATATAGAAGCAGTGAAGTTATGCTTTTTGGTAAACTGCAAACCCATGAAAGAAAAATTAACCCATCTGCCGTTCTTGAGAGCTTGAGAAAGTACTCAATAAAAAGTGGAGGAGGGAGGAAATCTTCAGGAGAAGAATAGCAGTCAAGGGAGATATATAGGAAGGTTATGATGCCACAAAAAGCTTTCACATTTCGTCCTTCTGGAAGAGAGAGAGAGAGAGAGAGAGAGAGAGAGAGAGAGAGAGAGAGAGAAGAGAGATAACTATCAGAATATGCCTGGTCCTGTAGTCTAGATTACTCAACACATTTCAGAAAACGTGTGTCAAAACGAGCATGATAAAAATAGATTCTGCCTTTAGGGGAATGCCATATGATTTGAATACTGATTGGCAATAGGCTCAATATATAAATAAATATATATATATATATATATATATATATATATATATATATATATATATATATATATATATATTATATATGTGTGTGTGTGGTGTTGCGTGTGTGTGTGTGTGTGTGTGTGTGTTGTTTGTATAAGATAGATAGATAGATTAAGATATAGATAGAATGGATAATATCTCGAAGCTTTGAATGAGAGTCGATGTAGTGTGATTTGTACATTTTTAAAAAGAGTGTTTATATTTTGCCTTAAGTGAGAAATAAATCTGTAAGTTGCTGAATCTCACCTCGTCCTGATTAATTGGGTATCGCGGGTTCGTTTGCCGCTACAGGACATCATGATTTCTTTCCATATTTCTTTGAAGTTGGATGTAGAGGCTTTGTAGTAACAAATGTATCCAAAAAAAAAAGAGCAAAGAAGGAATTTTGAGAAGTTGAGTTCATTGTGGCTATTACATTTACCTATGCGATGATAATATATATATATATATAATATATATTATATTATATATATATATATATATAATATATATATATATATATCTATACATATATATATATATATATATATATATATTATATATATATATATATATATACATATATATACAGGCAGTCCCCGGGTTACAGACGGGGGTTCCGTTCTTAAGACGCGTCGTAACCCGAAAATCGTCGTAAACCCCGGAAAATCGTTGTAAGCCGAACGGAATTGTTGAAAACATTGTTGAAAACATGGGAAAATTCCACTAAATTTTTGGTAAAATTTCTATAT
>NC_061093.1:72859689-72862189 GCF_015104395.2 Macrobrachium nipponense
TGTTCTTTTTTTTATTTTTAGATTTATATAACTGCCAATTACTAAGAATTGTAATGAAACTGTTATGTAAGTTACATCATGTTGAGCCGTAGGCTAAGATGTGAAATATTCTTCCATAAGTTTATGGACTGCATGCTGTTTGGTACAAGATTGCTGTCCTAAATTAACTTTTTGTATTACAGGGAACTAGGATAGGGTAGCAGTATCAGAACCAGCACTAGTTCTAACAGTTATGGAAGGAATACTGCTAGGAATAAGTTGCTTTCACACTGTATCCGACTACTATTACTATTAATATCATTATTATTCTTAGGTAGCGAGAAAATAATACGTCTATCTTTGTTGTGAGCTAGTGAGGCGCATATTTACGATTCAATAATCGTGTTTAAATACTTCTTTAGAGATGGGTGAGGAGATTCCTTGAAGATTCAGCTAATTGATTTATGTTGTTTTCTTGTTATTGTCAGACGAAAAGTCCTGTTAAAAACTGTTCCAACTGCCCCAATTTTGTACAATCCAGCTCTTTCCACGCCTGTTTAGCAAATTCCACGTAATTCGAAACCGATAATTCAATAACACAATTTTCATGCTATTTATGGTTATGTATAACAATTTCCTGTCAAAAATTCCTCAATAATTCTGCACCGTTTACACTAATTCTTGGCTTGTACTTTGTCAGTTACACCAGTTCTACATAAAATTTTCAGCCAATTGTAAGTGTTTTCCAATAACTCTCTTCCAAAAAAAGTATCAGGAAAACCGCTTGTACCAATTTTAGTTCAATACTAAAACCTTTCAGTAATGAAAATTCCAGATAATTCCAATCCACTTCCGAGTATAAATTTCAAGACAATAGTTTCCCAATTCCGTGTCGAAAATCAACACTAATTCCCAGTTGTGTCAATTCGAATATAAAATTAGAGTTAATTCATTACCAGTTCCATAACAAAAATTCCAGGCAAACTCAGCACTATTCAGCACCTAAAAAACTTAACTAGTTTCAGAGCAAGTTTGGGCCGATGGCATCGTTCAGTATCAATTAATTGTTGAGAATCTTTTTTTTTAACTTATATCAGGAAAAAGCAACTGCGATAAATCACAATTAATTGGCATTAACGAAACAGTTTCATAAAACTGACGAACAATCTTTTTCACATTCTTTTATAAGCAGTACATGAGACAGAAAACTTTTTTATAAGCAGTACAAAAATATGTAAAACTTTTTTATGAGCAGTACATGAGACATAAAACTTTTTTATAAGCAGTGCAAAAAGATATAAAACATTTTTATAAGCAGTACATAAAGATATAAAACTTTATATAAGCAGTACACAGTACATAAAGATATAAAACTTTTTTATAACCAGTCCATAAAAGATAAAAAAAAACTTTCCATTGACGCAGCTGGGAGAAATCTATTTTCATTATCAAGCGCGTTTAAAACCAGGAAGGAAATGAAATCCAGGATCGTCTGTAATTACGGCGCTGCTCATTAGATAGCTCCGGGGTATCCAGAGGCTGGTCACCGTGGGAGTGTTTGAAAGAGCTATTCAAATAATCAGGCCAATATACAGCGAAGAGTTCAAATAATGTCAGGGTGAAGGTTGATGGAGCAGCAGCTTGTTCTCTTTAAAAAGTAGGCGTCCATTACTCCGGGGGGCGGGGGGGATCTCGCCAAATAATAATGAAAATAATGATGATAATATTAGATCAAGCCACTGGAACGAGAGGTCTTACGTGAGTATAAGTCCTCATGACTAAATTTTCCCTTTTTTTTAACTGCATAGTAATAGGGTGCTTGTTATATTTTAGCTGACAATATGCATAATCAGTTTAAACCGCTGGAGAGAGAGAGAGAGAGAGAGAGAGAGAGAGAGAGAGAGAGAGAGAGAGAGAGAGATCGAACGGCTTGTTTGATACATGTTTAGTTGATCTATATGACAGATTATATTTTTTGGTTTTCAAAGTTCCTGCATAGCAATAGGATGCTTGTTATATTTTAGCTGACAATATGCATAATCAGTTTAAACCGCTGGAGAGAGAGAGAGAGAGAGAGAGAGAGAGAGAGAGAGAGAGAGAGAGAGAGAGAGAGGGGCGTAAGATCGAACGGCTTCTTGGTATATGTTTAGTTGATCTACATCTTTTTTTTTTTTGGATTTCAAAGTTCCATTCCATCATTTCTAAAGCCTTCAGCCTCCATACAAGAGACTCTTTTCTATATTATTTTATATGAAATACTTCGAGTCATCATTTCACTCTGCTAGTACAATATTTCATCCCTAATATCTTTTGGAATTTATAACAATAATGACCATTTAGCCAGAATATAGTATCAGGACATTGACTGGAACAGACACAATCACATAAGGGAAGTTGATTATTCATATATTCATTGGTGTGTATCTACAGGCCATGGATGTTATGTTAAACTTTGTTACTTTACACTATATAATCCTTTTCCCAATGCTCAGTATTATTCATAGATGTTATCATTAAAACT
>NC_061093.1:72869689-72873144 GCF_015104395.2 Macrobrachium nipponense
TTATTTTCATTTACCGGACAGGGGGGAAAAAAATGAAAATCCCCAAAACCTCTGTGGAAACACGGGGGGGGGGGGGGGAACGTAACTACCTGGGGAAGTTTCATCCGTCAGTGAATTAAACAGTAATTCTAATGTTGATGCACTGGAACTCCAAAGAGGGAAGGTTTACTTAAAGGAGCAGCCGGTTCTCTTTCAAGAGGAGGAATCAGCTTTACCAACCGGCTGCAGCAAGAGCTTTATGTATGGTTACTTGAACATAAGTCGTTTGGTGAATAAACTCGCTACGTAACCTGTTAGAAATAGGATGTTATATTTCTTTCACCTTTTGAGAGAGAGAGAAGAGAGAGAGAGAGAGAGGAGAGAGAGAGAGAGAGAGAGAGATGAGAGGAGTTTAAACATTTTAATAAAGATTTACTTTATCTATGTAGGTGTTTATCTTTGGTATGTATGATATCAAATGAAAGGCTTAAATCAGCCGTTAATTCTGCCTTAGATTTATATCGTTTCATCCCCATCAAATTAGCAGTTTATAAGGTTAATGGTAATTTCACCTGGAAAATGATATCTGCTGCACTAAGTATCAGCCAAGGGCAGAATATGGACGGGTGTACACGCACTCACAAAGGGCAATCGATATTCGCAAAACAGTCTATGATATTTCACAAATCAATATCCTTCATCTACCAGCCATCGTTATGAACATGAAACTTCATATTTTGAATTTATCATTTCCCTTTTCACCCTGATCATAAATATTTATAATATATATATATATATATATATAATATATATATATATATATATATAAAATATATATTATATATCTTATATATATATAAATATAATATATCTATATATATATATATATATATATATATATATATATATATATACCACAGTCTTAACATGTAACAAAATTTCGAATATTTTCAGCCTTTTTTTGTCATCCTTATAAATCGTAGTAATTTGTCCGTTCTTTGTACTGTAAAATCACCTACAAATCACCTGTAAATCACCCATAAATCACCCCTAAATCACCTGTAATCCCTTAGCCTGTCTGATGGGGACGACGGATTATCCCGCTCTGTTCCGGTTGCAAAGAAGGTTTTTACAAATGACGAAGTTACTGCAATGTTTGATTTTTAGAGAGTTGACTTTCTTAATTGTACTTGCGGTTATATTGCTGGTTTGTTATAACGATTTTTAAATGAGGTTATAAACCACATTACCTTTAAGATGAGTTACACTATAAGAATGTTACATGTTTCACGTTCAACAATAAAGGGGTTGGGGGGGGGGGGGGGGGGGGGGAGGTTTTTTTCAGGCACACGGATACACCAGGTCATTACTGAAAGCCACAACAATAGGAGACTGACGAACTAAATGACAGAACGACAAACACACAGACAGAGCTTAAATGTCTCACTATATAACCTGTAACAGTCACTCTTTTCCGTCACAGGGAGTTTATGACTGTTTAAGCAACATAAAGAATATGTTGAAATTGATTGCGGACTCGAATGACATCAGATTGATATGAAAAGCTGACTGGATTCATTCAGTTTGTTAAATTTGATTGCAGAGTCGAATTACATAATATATATGGATTCATTCAGTTTATCATCTTGACACTTTCGTTCTCACTCATGTCAATGAATTTTTATCTATTTTTATGAAAAAGGATAATTTCGACGTCTCGATTAATGGTTACCGAAATGAATTACCCGTCTCTTTCAGGAAAGCGATACTATCCTCTTCCTATCAAGGATACTTGTTCTTCCCTTATCTGTTTACTCTTCCATAACAAGAAAGACATTGAACTCTGGTTGCTCTCTCTCTCTCTCTCTCTCCAATGACCAACAAGACAAAGAGTATACGAAAGACACTGTGTTTATAGAGACAAAGAATATCCCATCCCATTCTCTTTAATTACGACCCGTATTCATTATCCGCTTTCCGTCCTTTAATGTATGTATGTATGTGTGTAGCTGGATGTGAACTTGGGAGAGCGCGTACGACAAGGAAAATATATAAACATGCTGTTGTATTTGGTGGAATGACAGCCAAGCTTGAAATGGTCTGTTTATGGAAGGTTTTAGGAAATGTGGTGTCTGAGGATCGGTACCTTTGTGGCATTGAGAGAAGTGGGTAAAAGTTGATATGTGATTCGTCTGTTACCTTGTATAATGATATCAGGCTTTCTATTTGTTCTTGTTGTGGAATTGATGCGCTGAATTATTTACGTTTGAATACACACACACAAACACACGCATGCATATATATATATATATATATATATATATATATATATATATATATATATATATATATATATTATATATATATATATATATATATAAACAATACAGTCAGGACTGATCAAAATCAAACTACAAACACTAACATCCTATACATAAACACTGCAATGGCCGGTGACGTCCTAAATCCAAATGTTAACAATAGCCACCCTGTTGGTCAAAAGTTAGTCAAGAAACTTATCTTCAAAGCCTAAACATACAAATGGCAAATGTCTTGTCAGCAATAATTTCTGTTGTCCATGTATGCCACGGAAGGTTAACTGGATATAGAGCGGTCACATCGCTAAGGACTAAAGATCTGGAATAAGAACTATTGCTTTAAACTGGCTGTGTAGGAAATGTAAACTTTAGCCTGTTACTTACACCATCGCTCACTCTGCCCTTAATTACTTGATGGGTGTCTTTCATATCAACTACAGTTCTCTCTTCTGTACAGTTGACGACGTAGAACAATTGTCAATGGTTTCTTTTCTGGATCAAGAGAGAATTTCAATAAGGTATTACTCTAGTATGAAAGCTATTTGCATATTGTTTATCTTCGCCCTCTTCTTGTATACATTTTATGTATACATTTCGTGACTCTGTGCTGTCCTGGATGTTTTTCTTTCTAATTTCACACCCATTTTTTTATTCGTATCTATTTTCATTATCCTGTATTGGTGACTTATTATGGAAGGGAATATATTCAATGTATTTTCACGTTTCGCTGACCACCAAAAGGGATTAATTTCTCCACCGCGAGTCCTCTAAAATTGTTTCCGCTGAGGTAATAACCTGCTCGGTGGCGGGCGAAACTCACGAATAACAGTTGTAATGTAACTATTTATGGCTACACACACACACACACACACACAACACACACATATATATATATATATATATATATACATATATATAGATATATATTACTACATATATATATATATATATATACACTATATATGTATTATATATATATATATATATATACTATATATACTGTTATTGTATATACTATATATATATATATATATATATAATAATATATATATCTATATATAATATATATATATATATTATATATATTATATATATATATATATATATATATCTATATTAATATATGATGTATATATATATCTCGAGAATTGTAAGTGA
>NC_061093.1:72873644-72883644 GCF_015104395.2 Macrobrachium nipponense
GTTGTGCGTGTACAAATTTTTTTTTTTTCTTTTTTTTAAGAGGATTTTCTCATAGTGATTAGTCTTAGGGGCAAGATAACGAATAGCAAATAACGCGTTTATGAGAATTCACCTTAAATTCTATTACAAAATAGCTCATGTTGAATTTTGGGAAGTATCTGTGTTTGGTCAGCTTCTCTCCTTCTCTTTCTACCGCATTTTGTTTGATTTCTGCTGCGGCATGTCTTTGCAAATCACTACCATATTAAAAACTTCTATTGGGGCTAATATAAACCAAGTCATTGCTTGGTGCAATTCTTAAGGAAAAAGGTTTGGTCCCTGAGATCTGGATGTTTGTTGTGTCTTTGCAAATCCCTACAGTAAAAGAAAAAAAAATTCATTAGGAAAAAAGATGTTGGTCCTGAGATCTGGGAGTTTACGAATTCTCTGCGGTTGATGTTTGTTCAGTTAAACTACTTCTCCTGGAAGCTCCCAGTCATCCAATATCCAGTAATCCGACCAACCCGGAAACGGGACTGAGTCTCGATATTGTAGAATCAAGGAGGAAGTTACTTTCCTTCTGTGTTTTTCTTTGTCAAGGGTCAGTTATCGAGTTTATTTTTTTTATCGTTTTTATATGATCTTGAAACTTCTATATATTTGTTACAGAATAATCATTATAAAAATAATTTGATTTTCTAATTAAATTTTTCATAAACGTTTTAAAGATTTCAGTCATAGAAAGATATAAAGATTTTGCTTCTACCGTTTATTCTACTTCTTGCAAAACATAATCTAGCACTTCGTAATGATAATGCCGGTGTTTAATTGTTCCATCAACACACCTTTCCTCAGAAAATTTCAACTCTTACTTTTATCTTATCGGTTTTTTGTCTTCATCCTGATATCCTCGAAAGATTATTGTGAAGAATCAATATGCGGAAGATCCTCCTCGGTGAAATATAATTTTCGCGAGGAATAGGATGACTTCTGAACATTTCACGACACTTAATAAGGTATAAATAATCACAGGTGTTTTCGATTAGAGATGAGAAGTTAGTCAGCTATGGTTTATGTGCATCAACTTGTGTGCAATATCGGATTTCCCCCACAACCTTACGGTGCCCTTTGAAGCGGGCTTCTGTTGTTTTTTTCCTTCATGAATATATACCACAGTTGCTTCTTCGTCGTGTAGTGAGACACTATTGTATTTTTTTTGCCCCAGGGACGCTAACCAGTCTTCTATTAGTTGTATTTATATAATTAGTCAAGTTAAAAGCCCAGACTTTTATCTAAATCAGCCCCCTTTTGAAGCACGCCTTCAGGTGTATTTTAATTTAATATGTCTTTGCCTGATCTCAAGGCCAAAGGGTGATAACCTGGCGTTGTCCAGGAAGTTGCGTTTATTATCTTTTGATTAAAGAAGATCCGAAAAGGTAAAATTCAATTCAATTTAGATTGTGATAAGAACATACTTTTCACGAATGGTTTTATACACAGAAATAAATGGAATCATCTGAAATTTGTTGGGAGAAACAGTAACAGGTAGAGTGAGAAATTCAACAACTTTAGTAATTACTTTCTCTGCGCTCTTGTACGAATCAACTTGATAGTTTCTTCATAGCATTTCTGCCAGACGCAGAGGATCTAATATATATATATATATATATATATATATATATATATATATATATATATATATATATATATATATATATATATATATATATATATATATATATATATATATATATATATTTATATATATATATATATATATATATATATATATATATATATATATATATATATATATATATATATATATATATATATATATATATTCACATATAAACTACTGTGAACTTTAGCCAGAGTTGCGTTTACCCTTTATTGATCTGACGTTACTGTTCCATGACAGTATCTACTGCACTCTTCGTAAATCTTCAGTGATTCAGAAATTTGTCAGACTTGCAACTTTCCAACCACCCAAAAATTTCGCTTTGCCGCGTCGGGTAACAATGATAAAAACCCCATTGGTCTTACTTGTAGCATAACTACCATACTTTTGTTTTTCTTCAGCATAGTACCACGATACTTACTTTAAGTTTGGGTTTCGCGAAGTAGATCCAATTTTGAGAATATACAGAGGGTTCCACAACCGTAGGGTCCATTCACGCTCATGTGAAGCCGAAGATTTTGCACAGTTCAAATGATGTTCGTGTCTGCATTCACGCGTATACATTTTTATGATTATCCAAAAAATGATGGGAAATGACGATCATAAAAAGTTTTCGTATACCGAAAACACCTAGGACTAGTACTAACCAGCAGACTGTGTTGTCAACTTTGTTCTGCCATTCAATATACTTAAAATCTGAAACACGGTTTTTTCACAATAACTTTTTATCTATGCATTTCATTAATATAACGCTTATTCAGAATACACATTATATCTACACATAAATTTTGACTGTATTCTGCATTACGTAGGTTGAATAAATTTGTTACTTATAATGTAAAAGTGACTTTTTTTGAAGACGGGCCAACTTACTCAGAGAAAAGGTTTCGAACGCACTAGTTACGTAACTTTTGACAGCATTTCTTCCCTCTTTCTCGATGGATGATTGGCTATACGTAACGAAGGCTAGACTTCTGGCAACAATGACATAAAAATTTAAAATCAAGCAAAGCATTACACTTTTATGAAACTCTGAAGCCTCTCCACTGATGATTGTCATAATGACCAACAAACCAACAAAATATATTAATAAATACAAAAAACAAAAACCTTCGATTATATATATCGAAGTGTTTTACAAAGAATTGAGGCAAGCACAAAAATACCCGTTTTTACCTAATTTAGGGGTGCTGAATTCAAATTTGAAATCCGTTTTTACTCATCCCACCTTTAGTTATCTATCCTGTTTTATCTGTTTATAAGCTGCTGCAACTCTTGAAATGTGCACATATATTCTCTGTTTATACTAAAAATGAGACTATTTAAAGCCAGAAACTAGAGGTGATAGAGCAAAACTATTATAATTTGAATTCAGAACACCAAATTAGCAAAAAACACCTATCCCCATTCTTGCCTCAGACCAATTTTTTTTTTTTTTTTTTGAATAAACCATGAATTATTAGTCTAACTCCCAAAATAAGAGTCCTAATAAATTACAGTGTACTTTATAGGTCACAATCAGATTGACAAGATGTATGGAATAGTGGTAATTTTCAAAACATAGTAGACAAGCTTGATTTGATAACAGCTATATCCAATGTCGAACAATTTTTATTTATTGGCTAACTACCTATTTACTGAAAAAAAAATAGCCGGTACCGTATTTTGGCTTTAAACCTTCACCAATAATTATCGTCAGAATGATGACTTCACGAGGTTCCGCCCACTTTGGCCTCGTTATAATTCAGGATAACACTGAAGGCTATCATGGGCATTGTTGGATTAGAAAATTTAACTTCTGGTTATAAAACTCATTTCTCGAGCAGTTGTAAGAAATGCTAATGATCCTCAAGGATCCCAGCAGTTGGCCTAAACGTTTAATTCATGTATATTACTGCTATTACTACAGTAGTATTGCTACGCTAGCACCCCACCCACATCTATGTATCGTTCCGCCATTCATAAAGTCTTTATATCCAACACGTCGTACGGCCTAAAGAAGAAGAAGAAAGAAATATATCGGATGATCTGTTGGTCTGCTGGAGATATAAGCTTGTATTTACTTTGGATAAAAATCTTATTTTAACAAAAATAGTTATATAAAGGCTGATTACAAACAATCTCTCTCTTTCTCTCTCTCTTGGTGGCATAGTGAATAGTTTAATGGAAATGTTCAAAATCCTGATGACATTACAAGTATTATAATCACATTACGCTATACAAATCTGACCATAAACATTGAATTTAACTATAAACTGAATAATTACCTATTCAGGCTATAGTAAGTATGGTCACGGCTTTCTCTTGACTGTATAAAGTTACAAGTCGTAAGACAAATGCAGTTTTGCAACCACGGGGAAAATTCCAAATCCCGTTAGCCATTCTTGACTGCTATGGGTTTCAGAGCCGATGGAACAAGGTGAATGAATTTTTCTGTCTGGCGGATGGGCGGGGCAACATTTTGTAAAAACGGTGTTTACCTTGCTTACGTAATGAATGTTTTTCGACTCTTGGGCTCGTAATCATTGGCCATGGCGTCGGCTAGATAATTTTTACTCTATAACAATTAACTATCGGGTTTAGGTTATTGATAATGCTGACAAAATTTGTGTGTGGTTGTAAAATATACATATGTCAACTTTCAGCTATATCCGATGCTTTGATAAGGAGCAAAATCCAAAAAAAAACCGTGTTACAGAGGCCCTGAATCTCATAGTAAAGTCCCTGATTCGTGAAAATTCATTTTGGAAGATCTAGAATCGTGGAATTATTGAGTGGTTATATGTTGTCACTTCCTTGATGTTGATTAAATATGCATTCTATCTTCTGCATATTCGCCAGTTGACGATTTGTAGGTGCTCACCAAAGTGACGATAATAAAGCCTTCGAGGCGGTAGTATTTATTTATTATTATTTATTATTTCTAAGCGAAGTATTAAGGTGTCCTACCAATGAGCATAGACCCATATTCTTTTCGGTTTTCTACTTGGCTTCATTTAAAGCATTACTTTCTGAGGAAAATAATTTTTGTAGTATTTTCAACAAAAACAAAAACAGAAAAAGGGACCATATTATGAGAAAATGATAGTTTTCCTTGTAACGGTGTTTCATATAGACATATCTGAACGCTTTTTTTTTTTTTTTTTTACGACAATGATAGTAGTAGTAGTAGTAATGGATGGTAATGAATTAAAGGCATAATACGTCTTTGACATTATCAGTAAGTTTTTTTTTATTATTTCATCAATTCAAATATTTCTTTCGTGTTTTTTATAATAATGATTGTAGTAGTATAGTAGTAGTAGTAGTAGTAGTAGTAGTAGTAGTAGTCGTAGTATAGTAGTAGTAATGAAGGATAATGATGTAAAGGCATAATATGTCTTTGACATTGCTATCATTTTTTCTGCTTTTTTTTATTGCTTTTTTTCTGCTAAACTGTTTTTCTAAAGTTAAGCAGCATCATTTGTCCTTTACAACATCAAATCATATTATTGATTTATAGATAAAATTGAGTTATAATCATACGAATAATAAACGAAAAATGAAAGTCCCAAGAATTCTATAGATTTTTATGTAGACACAAACTAGAATTTCTTCATTTATCTTCCTGTAAGACTGGATTAGGTAAACCTCACCCTCCACGCCCAGGAACTGAAGAAGACTCGAGCTAAAAATTACGGTGCACATTTGCATAAATATCCTAAACAAAAATTTTTAATTACTTCTGCGAAGAGAGGTTTAATTTCCAGACAGCCAGAAATGAGTCAAGTTTTTTGCAAAGCTCCGAGTCTCAAGTTTTTTTTTTTTTTTTTTTTTTTTCTTAACAATTTAGCTTCAGAGCAAATATGCTTTTTGGCTTTTCTCTGTTAGTCTCTGTACTTTATTATTATTATTATTATTATTATTATTATTATTATTATTATTATTATTATTATTATTATTATTATTATTTATTATTATTCAGAAGATGAACCCTATTCATATGTCGACGGGGCCACTGACTTGAAAATTCAAGCCTCCAAAGAATACGGAGCTCATTAGGCAATAAGAGAAGGCAAAGAGAACTACAGAAAGTCCGATAAACATCTATTTTTAGCTAATGCTGAAAACTTTTGCTCATTCTAGTAAGTGGGGAAGTTTAAATGGAGAAATATGAAAATGATTCCTTACTGTCCGTTGTATTGCTCTTATGTCAAGTCCATTTTTATCTGAAAATGTGCGAAACTTGGAGATTGTAGATATAATTTTCGCAGTGTTGATGTGATTCATTCAATTTCGAGAACTAACTCGGCGTAAAAAGGCTCAGAGTCGTTATTGCATTTATGTATAAATTACATTCCTTCAGGGAACGTCGGAAGCGAATAATAGATTAGCTGTGACCTTCTCAGTCGTCTTGTTATTAAACTTTTTTATATGATCTTATGGCAGTAATATGACTTTTGTTGCGCGTTGAATCTAAGATACGTTTCGTGGCGAGTTCGCCTTTGTAATTATACCTCTCCATTATGTAGACAAAAATAACGAACATTAAACGATTATAAGTGACAGAAGATAATGTTATTAAACTACAATTAATACGCACTAGCAAACTTATGCATACAGAAATTACTATGCACGAAAATTCGTGAAGTAACTAGGTCTACGGGCATAACCAGCTTCGTTCCACGGGCAGAACCAGCTCCGCTTCAGGAATCCCTTCTTAGCCCCACCCCCTTCGGAGGATGGGGTGTGGTGGATGTCGGATAAAACCCTATTATATAACATCAAATAGGTCCCCACCATAATCCTGCCAAGTTTCATGACCATCGGACCAGCCGTTTGGCCATGATTGAATGACAAACGGACGGACAGATATTATGCCCATTATAGTAAGATATAACAAAGAAGACATCAGATCAGTAATTTATAATTTCGACCTTTTGATCACACCTTCAAAGAGTCAGCTTGTGTTTCCTAGACATTCAAGGAATATGTTCAAAAGCGTTTCTACACATAATGCTTACAGAATTGAATATTTCAGATGAAATTGAGACATTATATTTAAGTAGGATTTAATCCCTTGGAAGTAGTTTAGTCAAAAGAAAGATTCTGTAGAGACGGAGACCTTTAGAGGGTACGTCCACAGGATGAAAGGCAGACTTATATAAAGGTAATATTTTATGCATAAAGAATGAAAAGAAAGTACGAGGAAGAGAATACAATGACAGACGTTATATATACCCAAGACAGAATTGCGTGCGAATTCAGTTGAAAAGTTCTACGTAAAAGAAATTAGTTTACAAGGTTAGTGACCGAATGAATAGTTGCTGTCATAGAAGAAATCGAGTCCTATACTGCAAAAGAATCTTTGGATACTCGTTAGAGGTGAATACAAGAATATAGACAAATGAATAATGCAAATGTGGAAAAGTTTAATGGGAGTCTTGGTGTTGTTTTGCAGTTTTACGGTGGGTATACAAAACCTCAACAATTTGATTAAACTTCAAAAGCTTGTAAAGGATATTGGTAATTTAATTAGGTGGTAGATAAAAAAAACTTAGATTTGGAGGGAAACTACAGTATGCTTTTAGATAAAAGGAAAAGCCTTGTGTTTTTAGTTATAGGACAAATTAATACGATTCCAATACAAAGTAGAAAACCAGTTTGTTTTTAAGGGAGGGATTAACTTATTATGAAATCATTTTTGCTTCGACATCCTGTGAGTAGATTTTAAGGGCTTTCTACTGGACATTTGTGCCTCAAGAGGAGACATCTTAGGAAAGAAGTGTGAAATGGATTCACTATGGAAAGACTGATTGTTTAATTGTTTTCAGTAATGGTGTCATAAACAACTGTTACCATTTTTTCACCGTACTAAATGCGACCCTCAGCGGTCTACTAACAACTAAGTAACCAAATCCGGCACCTCACGCGATTTGGAGGAAGGCGTCCATATTGCCACATTTAATCTGATCTACAAGTAGATGATGGAAGTCAATATTTTGTTTATCATATGCTTATATGCTTCCGTTTCGTTATAGACTTTTTTTCTGCCATTTAAAAAGTTTGATATTTTGAATATTTTCCTGAAAAAAAAAATTGTCGAAATTTTGAGCTATTATTCCTTTCCTCCCATCTGATTCAAAATTGTATTAGTGTTTTTTAATTCCATGGTTCTTTATTTCTCTGCAAATCGTTATTATGGATCAGTTTACATATTGAGAATAATCTGTATTTAATGTTCACTTTTTCAGTATCTTATTGGTATTAGTAGTCTGTAAACGAAAAGTATTGAGATGGGTATTTGTCTGTCCTTCCGCAATTTTTATGTCCGCCCCCAGATCTTAAGAACTATTCAGACTGAGGGCTGTAAGTAGGTATATTGTTCATTTACCTACCATTCATTCAAATTTACCAAATTACAGCCCCTAGCATCAGTAGTTATTATTTTAAGGTTAATGTTATATATATATATATATATATATATATATATATATATATATATATATATATAATATATATATATATATATATATATATATGTGTGTGTGTGTGTGTGTGTGTGTGTGTGTGTGTGTGTGTGTTTCAAAATTATTCATGGACTGATAAATGTCAAGCAACTAATTAAAACGATTGATTTTCTCGCCTTCTATTCACCCGAGCAGCTAATGACATTCACAAATTAAAATAAAAAAATTAAAATATTCATAAAATAAATTCTAAATAAAAAATGTATTAACGCCGGTCGTTTATGACTTAAGGCAGAAGCAGCCTTCATATTCAGTAAAACCGAACCTCATGGAAAATGAAAAAAGGAAAAATTCTTCCCCTGCGCATCTAATCATTATTTCCCAGACAGCTTTGGCGAGATCTGATAAGAAAGGAACCTGGAACTGCTGGAAAGGTTAAGAGGGATGATCCCGAAGGCCAACAAAAGAACGTCTGCTTGGGAGGCAATGTTGTCGGAGCATATATCTATTCTCGGTGCTTGTTATGATCAACTGTCTTTCGTCTCATCTGGAAGGAGAGAGCAAACTCGTTTTGGACGGGCCAGGTCGGAAATGAAAAGACCAAGTTGGTAAACCACCTAACCGGAGATAGGGAAAGGAATGCGGTGGAAAGAAAAAGGAATAGATCATTGAGGAAAATTCGATTTCTGGTAAGAATGAGACATTATAGTAAAGTCGTTATAGTAGCAAGAATAACGCTATGAAATAAGGTCGAGAAACGTATAGAACTGGAATAGTCGAGTCAGTAGAAGTGAGGAGAAATCACAGAATTTTCACTTCTGACCGAAATTGTCATCACTCCATTCGTCAATGAAATATTCCCCTTTTTCTGGTTTCATTCGGGCCCAGGCATCTGCCCAAATGGTGCACGTATGGTCAATCAGCTCTCTCTTCTGGAATGACAAATGGCCGTAATTCAACCCTAACAGAGACGTGACTCAACAACTACCCAAGAAGGATGGGAATTGCTCGTTGTGGAAGTGAGTGTTTTAAGTGTGCAATCGCCCCTGATTCCCGAGATCGTGACTTGTGTTCAGTATCTGTGGAAGTGGGAGATATCTCACTTACAACCATTGTTCATCATGTGGATGGAATGTACGATAACAGCTTGACGAATGAAATATGTAACTCAGAGGATGACTCCGTTCAATATCTCTGGATTAGGAGGCTTCGTATGTACAGCCTCTCGGTTCGATCATGTGGATAGAATGTACGATGATAGCTTGACGAATGAAATACATAACTCAGAAGAGTTAAGGGGATGAAAGAGAAAACCTAGAGGACTTGGTGGACAGCTCAAATAGGTGCTGAAAAGAATGGTATGAATATTTATGAATCGCTAGAGTTCATGTGGGTGGGATCAGTGTGTCTATATAATATTCAACGCTTTACAATTCAATTGTTAAAATATGATATGGCTCTGACCAATGATGTTATCATCTTCTCTGGAGCAGCGTCTTGTTACGGAAAACGGCTGTATTAATATATGAAAGGCTGATATATCTGTATGCCTTCGGAGTATATTGTTACGATTGTAATTATCAAGCAGTCTATGCTGGCCAAAGAGTCAGTTACCTATTATTTTATTTTTCTTAGGGATGACGAAAATATGTTATTATAGATGCAAAGTGATCCAAAGGGGGCGCTGCAAAATGTATAATAAAGCTAGCTAAATATTTGGTACCTTTTTTAGAACCGCTGACCAAAAATGATTTTACTTTCCAGTAACTCTTACTCTTTTAAGGATAACGTTTTATTACAGGACGCTGATTTGAAAATGGCAGTTTAGACGTTGAATCTCTATTTACTAATGTCCCTGTGGAAGAAACTCTCGATATTATCTTAAACAAAC
>NC_061093.1:72888644-72901144 GCF_015104395.2 Macrobrachium nipponense
ATATATATATATATATATCATATATTATATATATATATATATATATATATATGCACCTGTGTTTGTGTGCATGCATTCAAAAGTAAATAATTCAGCGCATTAAATCCACATCAAGGCCAAATAAAAAGCCTGATACAAGGTAACAGACGAATCACAAATCAACTGTTACCCAGACAACACATTTCCTAAAACTTTACATAAACAGACCATTTCAAGCTTGGCTGTTATTCCATCAAATACAACAGTTTTGTTTATATTTTCCTTGTGCGCGCTTTTTTAAGTGCAGATCCAGCTACATACATACATACATACATACATTAAAGGACGACAAGCTGATAAAGAATACGGGTCGTAATAAGAGAATGGGATGGGATATTCTTTGTCTCTATAAACAGCATGTCTTTCGTATACTCTTTTTGTATTGCTGTTCATTGGAGAGAGAGAGAGAGAGAGAGAGAGAGAGGAGAGAGAGAGAGAGAGAGAGAGAGTTCAATGTCCTTCTTGTAGTGTCTTTCGAATACTTTTTGTCCACTATTGTCTCACTGTTCATTGGAGAGAGAGAGAGAGAGAGAGAGAGAGAGAGACAGAGACAGAGAAAGAGAGATAGAGCGAGAGAGAGAGAGAGAGAGAGAGAGAGAGAGAGAGAGTTCAATGTCCTTCTTGTAGTGTCTTTCGAATACTTTTTTTGTGTCCACTATTGTCTCACTGTTCATTAGAGAGAGAGAGAGAGAGAGAGACAGAGGACAGAGACAGAGAAAGAGAGATAGAGCGAGAGAGAGAGAGAGAGAGAGAGAGAGAGAGACGAGAGTAGAGAGAGAGAGAGAGCAACCAGAATGTCAATGTCCTTCTTGTCTGGAAGAGTAAACAGGTAAGGGAAAAACTAGTATCCTTGATAGGAAGAGGATAGTATCGCTTTCCTGAAAGAGACAGGTAATTCATTTCGGTAATCATTAATCGAGACGTCGAAATTATCCCTTTTCATAAAAATAGATAAAAATTTATTGACATGAGTGAGAACGAAAGTGTCAAGATGATAAACTGATTGAATCCATATATATTATGTAATTCGACTCTGCAATCAAATTCAACAAACTGAATGAATCCAGTCAGCTTTTCATATCATTCTGATATAATTCGAGTCCGCGATCAATTTCAACATATTCTTTATGTTGCGAAAACAGTCATAAAACTCCCTGTGACGGAAAAGAGTGACTGTTACAGGTTATATAGTGAGACATTTAAGCTCTGTCTGTGTGTTTGTCGTTCTGTCATTTAGTTCGTCAGTCTCGTTTTGTTGTGGCTTTCAGTAATGGCCTGGTGTATCCGCGTGCCTGAAGAAACCTCCCCTCCCCCCCATCCCTTTATTGTTGAACGTAAAACATGTAACATTCTTATAGTGTACCTCATCTTAAAGATAATGTGGTTTATAACCTCATTTAAAAAACGTTATAACAAACCGGCAATATAATCGCAATACAATTAAGAAAGTCAACTCTCTAAAAGCAAACATTGCAGTAACTTCGTCATTTGTAAAAACAAAAACCTTCTTTGCAATCGGAACAGAGCGGGATAATCCGTCGTCCCCATCAGACAGGCTAAGGGATTTACAGGTGATTTACGGGTGATTTATGGGTGATTTACAGGTGATTTGTAGGCGATTTACAGTACAAAGATGGACAAATTACTACGATTATAAGGATGACAAAAGGCTGAAAATATTCGAAATTGTTATGATTAAGACTGTGGAGATATATATATATATATATATATATAATATATATATATATATATATATATATATATATATATATATATATATATATATATTATGTCAATGTAGAAGGGAAATGATAAATTCAAAATATGAAGTTTCATGTCATAACGATGGCTGGTAGATGAAGGATATTGATTTGTGAAATATCATAGACTGTTTTGCGAATATCGATTGCCCTTTGTTAGTGCGTGTACACCCGTCCATATTCTGCCCTTGGCTGATACTTAGTGCAGCAGATATCATTTCCAGGTGAAATTACCATTAACCTTATAAACTGCCAATTTGATGGGGATGAAACGATATAAATCTAAGCAGAATTAACGGCTGATTCAAGCCTTTCATTTGATATCATACATACCAAAGATAAACACCTACATAGATAAAGTAAATCTTTATTAAATTAACTGTTCTCTCTCTCTCTCTCTCTCTCTCTCTCTCTCTCTCTCTCTCTCTCTCTCAAAAGGTGAAATATAACATCCTATTTCTAAACAGGTAACGTAGCAAGTTTATTCACCCAACGACTTATGTTCAAGTAACCATACATAAAGCTCTTGCTGCAGCCGGTTGGTAAAGCTGATTCCTCCTCTTGAAAGAGACCGGCTGCTCCTTTAAGTTAACCTTCCTCTTTGGAGTTCAGTGACATCAACATTAGAATTACTGTTTAATTCACTGACGAGGAAACTTCCCGGATACGTCGTGTTCACAGAGGTTTTGGGATTTCATTTTCCTGTCGTAAATGAAAATAGATCTCTCATTTTTAACCGGGTTGATGGAAAGTTTTAGTATCTTTGTGCGATGCTCGTAAAAAAAAATTGTACAGAGACTTTGCTTCACAAGTGTATGAGGCCGTTTTCAGTTATCCCAATTGAACAACGATGAACGTGAGAAGAAAGAGAGAAAAAAAGCGATGGATATAAAAGCTGAACTTCTATCACTTTGTATAGAAATATTAAACGCTATTAATTGACACTTCGAGAGATCAGGTTTTTAAGACAAACATGCAAACTTCTTGCAATTTATGGCTTTTTTTCACATTTTTCAGAGGTCTCTATAAAAACAAACAACGGAGGGAGAGAGAGAGAGAGAGAGAGAGAGAGAGAGAGAGAGAGAGAGAGAGAGCTCTAAATAGAGGGCTGTCTTTTCTGATTTTTTTTATCTTACTGTCAATATCGAATCTATCCAAATGCGTACGTATGTAAGTTTCATTCATTCTCTCTAAACCCAGTGAATTTTTGAAAACTGTCGTTCTTTTTCGAAATGATGGCAAACACACAACAATGGTAAAATGGAAAAATATTTGAATTTAATTATGAAAGCACGGTGTGCGCCGAAATTTGATTGCAGACAAATCCTGGATATATTTAGAGTTGATCCTTGGGGTAAAACGGTACCATCAGTTTGGAAAAATCATTTATATAAATCTTCTACACACACACACACACAAATATATATATATATATATATATATATATATATATATATATATATATATATATTATATATATATATCTATATCTAAAACACCAAGAGAAATTGTTTGAACATTTATCCTCGAATAAAATATAGTCGGTATATCATATGGTGCTTGAATGATATTAGACTAAATTATGCATTGCCTGAAAAAAATTATAATATATATATTATATATATATATATATATATATATATATATATATATATATATATATATATATATCTATAATATATATATATTATATATATATATATATATGAAACACATTACAATATATAAACAACATTTGAATGAAGCAAATGTTTAAATTTGAACGCTTCAAGTCAGAACCAGTTTATAGCAATCTCTTTCATTATGCAGTATACCATAACAATGGCAAAGCAAAACAGCTATATATTCTTTCAGGTTTTAAGGGAAAACCAACAGCACTTCAGAAAAGACAGAAGACACGATGGATAAAACTGTGTAATTATCATTATCTCTCTCTCTCTCTCTCTCTCTCTCTCTCTCTCTCTCTCTCTCTCTTTCTTCAACTTCTTTCCATATTGGAAGTATAAAGCACGAATGGTTGTTTTGATAAGCCTTATCTCAAATATAATCTTTCCTAACGTCCTTGACTGCTGATACGCCGCTATTCCAACAAGGCATCAGAGGAATTGATATCTGGCGATAGAAAATAATTTCTCGATGTGGTTCGGATCCCACATTAAGCTGTGTATACATAGGTCCCGTTGCTAAGTAACCAATTGTTTCCTACAGCCACGTGAAAATATCTTGATTCTTCGGGCCAGCCCTTAAGGAGAGCTGTTAATCAGCTCTGTGGGTCTGGTTAGACTAAGATATACTACTTAACTCTAACGTCCTTAAAAAGTCGTAACAAACCAGCGATGAAACCTCACGAACAATCACTAAAAGTGACCTCAAGACATCAAATATTTAGGTCTTTAGTCGCTAAACCTCTTTTTCTGGCGCAACGTGATGGGATAATCCGACGTCCCTATCAGACATACTTAAGGATATCAGAGAAGATTCGCTGTGGAAAGAAGGATAAATTACCGCGAGTTATGTCACGGAAGAAAGATTGGCTAAAGGGGACGGGGGTTCAGGGGTAGGGTGGGATCTCTAAGTTGAAGGAGAGAGAGAGAGAGAGAAGAGAGAGCGAGAGAGAGAGAGAGTAGAGGAGAGAGAGCGAGAGGTGGGTCGATAGAGATGAAATGGGGAAATGAGGGGTTTTAGGTTTAGAAAAATATTTTAAATTAGATTTACAGTTATACACACACACACACACACACACACACACACACACACATATATATATATATAAGTCATATCACATTTCCGTGATTCATATACATATATCGAGCTACAATGCCTTTAATATCTAATTCGCTCTACCTCGGAATTAATATATTTTCCATATATGCTTAACCGAAGGGGAATTTTTTCTCGATAATAGATTTGCCCTGGACCAGGGCGCGAACCTATGGATCCTTTCAAACCCAGGAACGTCAGTGAAGCTTTACCTACTACACCACCGCGAGAGGCTAAAAGTTCATGTCGCCTCTCACCCTCATATACCTTTCGCGCGCAGGTAATTAGTGTTTGGAGACAACATCAACCCACCTCGACTCCGGTAGTGTTTGTAGTGCTTTTGACAGCACGTAGCCAATCTATAAGTCTATCACACTCAAAATTCCCTTCGGTTAAGCATATATGAAAATATATTAATTCCGAGGTAGAGCGAATTAGATATTAAAGGACATTGTAGCTCGATATATATATACTATATATATATATATATATATATATATATATATATATATATGATATGATATATATATATATATATATATATATATATATATATTTTATATATATATATATATATATCTATATATATATATATATATATATATATATATATATATTATATATATATATATATATATTATATATATATATATATCATAGCATACATACATACACGTTAGGACAAAAATTGGGTGGCATCCTATTCTCTTCTCTAAGTTTTTGCCTCTTTGCTCTGTAACTTTGTATGTTAAAGAACTTTATTTTAATGTCTTTCTTGCGTACGCATGAATTTAATAAAAGAAATTTACAAGAGAATGATTGCTTCTTGTCGTTCATACCCCGATTATTATTATTATTATTATTATTATTATTATTATTATTATTATTATTATTATTATTATTATTATTATTATTACATGTAACATTTTTTCTTCAGATAACTGCAAGTCCGATTTCTGATCTAAAATAATAACGCCCTTTACAGATTATTTGAGATTTTTTTTTCTAAATGCATTTTATCTGCATTAACTGTAAAATAGTCAACTCATAGAATCTGAGATCGATTTTTTTTAACAGGAATATGAGAAACTCTATTAGTTCATCCATATGGGTGCCAATATCATCCATAAATTTCTGATAAGCTTTTATCTATGACCTGACCGAGTTTGCTTTGGTTCATCTAAAAGTATATCAAAGAATGATTTACGATGGCTCGCGGAGTTTGCGTTTATTTGCACCAAGACATTTTTTCATGTTTATCCAAAAGTTTATAGAAGCTCTGGCTGAAGAGCTCATAAATTTGAAAGAACTTAAAGCCTACTTCCACGGAGATTTTACCTTTTTTATCCAAAAGTGTTATGAAGAAGATCTTGCAATATTTAGCTAACCTTGCGTCCAAGGGCATCTCAGCTTTCCTCCCATTTATCCGAAACGGAACTCTTCCAGACTCTGTCATTTCATTTTGAATATTCCGAGTGGCTTTAGATAATAAAGAAAATCACATGTTTACTTTAAAGATTTCTTAGTACTAATGGGATGTATTTAGTTTCGTCTGCAAATACTTACAATCACCGTCATAATTCATGGGGAAAAAAATGATACATCATTAACTTTTGAGCCATACAAAGACATGAAGGAAAAAAAACGAAAATATTTGTATAGTGAAGAGAGAGAGAGAGAGAGAGAGAGAGAGAGAGAGAGAGAGAGAGAATGCCTTGCATACTATCATTGTGTACTGTATACATCTGAAAATTCCATTTCTGAGGACCTATACAAGTTTTAAATGATAACATCGATGAATAATACTTGATATACAATAGTAATTGAGCATTGGGAAAAGGATTACATAGTGCAAAGTAATAAAGTTTAACATATCCATGGCCAGTAGATACACACCAATGAATATATGAATAATCAACTTCACTTATGTGATTGTGTCTGTTCCAGTCAATGTCCTGATACTATATTCTGGCTAAATGGTCATTATTGTTATAAATTCCAAAAGATATTAGGGATGAAACATTGTACTAGCAGAGTGAAATGATGACTCGAAGTATTTCATGGAACTTTGAAATATCCAGAAAAGATGTAGATCAACTAACATGTAATAAACAAGCCGTTCGATCTCTCTCTCTCTCTCTCTCTCTCTCTCTCTCTCTCTCTCTCTCTCTCTCTCTCTCTCTCCAGCGGTTTAAACTGATAATGCATATTGTCAGCTAAATATGACAAGCATCCTGTTTTGTTATGCACGAACTTTGAAATCCAAAAAAGATATCTGTCAAATAGATCAACTAAAAACATGTATAAAAAAAAAGCCGTTTGATCTCTCTCTCTCTCTCTCTCTCTCTCTCTCTCTCTCTCTCTCTCTCTCTCTCTCTCTCTCTCCAGCGGTTTAAACTGATTATGCATATTGTCAGCTAAAATATAACAAGCATCCTATTGCTATGCAGGAACTTTGAAATCCAAAAAAAGATAATCTGTCAAATAGATCAACTAAACATGTATCAAACAAGCCGTTCGATCTCTCTCTCTCTCTCTCTCTCTCTCTCTCTCTCTCTCTCTCTCTCTCTCTCTGTCTCTCTCTCTCTCTCTCTCTCTCTCTCTCTCTCTCTCCAGCGCGGTTTAAACTGATCATGCATATTGTCAGCTAAAATATAATATGCATCCTATTGCTATGTAGGTAAAATAAAAGGGCAAAATTTAGTCATAAGGTCTTATACTCACGTAAGACCTCTCGTTCCAGTGGCTTGATCTAACTTTAGCATCATTTGGGGAGGTCCCCCTCGGGGGAATGGACCCCTCCTTTTTAAGGAGAGCAAGCAGCTGCTGCTCCTTCAACCTTCACCCTGAGATTATCTGAACTCTTCGCTGCATATTGGCCTGATTATTTGAATAGGTCTCTCAAACACTCGCACGGTGACCGGCCTCTAGAGGGATACCCTGGAGCTATCTAATGAGCAGCGTCATAATTACAGACGATGCTGAATTTTATTTCTTTCCCGCTTTTAAAACGCGTTTGATAATGAAAATAGATTTCTCCCAGCTGCGTCAATGGGAAGTTTTATATCTTTATGTATATACTCCTTATAAAAAAGTTTTGTATCTTTTTGTACTGCTTATAAAAAAAGTTTTATATCTTTATGTACTGCTTATAAAAAGTTTTATATCTTTATGTACTGCTTATAAAAAAGTTTTATATCTTTTTATACTGCTTATAAAAAAATTTGTCTTTATATACTGCTTATAAAAAAGTTGTATATCTTTTTGTACTGCTTATAAAAAGTTTTATATCTCTATGCACTACTTATAAAAAAAGTTTCATATCTTTTTTGTACTGTTTATAAAAAAGTTTTATATCTCTATGTACTACTTATAAAAAAGTTTTATATCGCTATGTACTGCTTATAAGAAAGTTTTACATCTTTATGTATTGCTAATAAAAAAGTATTATATCTTCATGTATTGCTTATAAAAAAGATTTATATCTTTATGTACTACTTATAAAAAATGTTTATATTTTTATGTACTGCTTATAAAAAAGTTTGATATCATTATGTACTGCTTATAAAAAAATAAAAAAAATTATATCTTTTGTACTGCTTATAAAAAAGTTTTGTCTATATACTGCTTATAAAACAGTTTTATACCTTTATGTACTGCTTATAATTTTTTTTTACATCTTCATGTACTGCTTATAAAAAAGTTTTATATTTTTTTTTTACTGCTTATAAAAAGTTTTATGTCTTTATATACTGCTTATAAAAAGTTTTATATCTCTATGTACTGCTTATAAAAAGTTTTATATCTCTATGTACTACTTATAAAAAAGTTTATATCCCTATGTACTGCTTATAAGAAAGTTTTATATCTCTATGTACTGCTTATAAAAAGTTTTATATCTTTATGTACTGCTTATAAGAAAGTTTTATGCCTTTATGTACTGCTTATAAAAAAGTTTTATATCTTTATGTACTGCTTATAAAAAAGTTTTTACATCTTTATGTACTGCTTATAAAAAAGTTTTATATCTTTATGTACTGCTTATAAAAAGTTTTATATCTTTATGTACTGCTTATAAAAAAGTTTTATATCTTTATGTGCTGCTTATAAAAAAGTTTTACATCTTTATGTACTGCTTATAAGAAAGTTTTATGTCTCATGTACTGCTTATAAACAAATGTGAAAAAGATTGTTCGTCAGTTTTATAAAACTGTTTCGGTAAAGGTAATGTCAATTAATTGTATTTATTGCAGTTGCTTTTTCCTGATATAAGTAAAAAAAAAAAAAAAGATTCTCAACAATTAATTGATATTGAACGATGCAGTCGGCCCAAAGTTGCTGTGAAACTAACAAAGATTTTTGGGTGCTGAATAGTGCTGAGTTTGCCTGGAATTTTTGTTATGGAACTGATAATGAATTAACTCGAATTTTAGATTCGAATTGACACAGTTGGGAATTAGTGCTGATTTTCGACACGGAATTGGGAAACTCTTGTCACTTTGAAATTTATACTCGGAAGTGGATTGGAATTAGTCTGGAATTTTCATTAATGAAAGGTTTTAGTATTGACCTAAAACTGGTACAAATGGTTTTCCTGAGACTTTTTTGGAAGATAGTTATTGGAAAATACTTACCATTGGCTGAAAATTTGATGTAGAACTGGTGTAACTGACAAAGTACAAGCCAAGAATTGGTGTAAACGGTGCAGAATTAGTGAGGAATTTTTGACAGGAAATTGTTATACATAACCATAAATAGCATGAAAATTATGTCATTGAATTATCGGTTCGAATTATGTGGAGTTTGCTAAACAGGGGGGAAAGAGCTGGATTGTACAAATATGACGCAATTGGAACAATTTTAACAGGACTTTTCGTCTGACAATAGCTAGAAAACAGCATAAATCATTTAGCTGAATCTTCAAGCAATCTCCTCACCATCTCTAAAGTGTACTAAACACAATTATGAATCGTAAATATGCGTCGCTAACTCACAACAAAGATAGACATATTATTTTCTCGCTACATAAGAATAATAATGATAATAATAGTAATAGTAGACCGGTAAAGTGTGAAAGCAACTTATTCCTAGCAGTATTCCTTCCATAACTGTTAGAACTAGCACTGGTTCTGATACTGGTACCCTATCCTACTTCCTGTATACATAATGTTCATTTAGGACAGCAATCTTGTACCAAACAGTATGCAGTCCTTAGACCCAGGGCTATGCTGTACTCATGTAAAACTTAACCGTTGCACATGCAGTTAGCCTGACTTTACATGCATAATAGGAGGAATTTACCTGAAGAATTGATATTTTCATAAACTTATGGAAGAATATTTCACATCTTAGCGTACGGCTGGTGGTACAATTGCAATCACATGCAAGCTCAACATGATGTAACTTACATAACAGTTTCATTACAATTCTTAGTAATTGGCAGTTATATAAATCTAAAAATAAAAAAAAGAACATTATTAAATGTTAGGTGCGATATGTAAACTATGAACTAAGACAAGTGCAGACCTTTTACAAGGAAGAAATATGGTATTTCAAATGAAAACAAGGGGAGCTACATTCTTTTTTCCTCTAGCATTACCGTACGAATCTCGAACAGTGCAATTTGAGCTTATGCAACTACGCACTTACGCACTTACGTACGCTCACTCCCGATCATAAACAACCTCAGCTTCGAGTGAACAACTTTATATCTTGACAAAATGGAAACCAGTTCGTTTTTTCCAGTCCACCAATGATGAGGGGTATTGCCATTAATTTTAATGAAAGATATCCAGCATTACTATAAACTTTGAATATGCCGTTGTAATTTCTTGGCTACAACCTGCAACAAAGCCCATTGTAATGACTGGTTGTAGTAGCGAACGCCATCTATTGCCTGGAGAAGTAAACTGAATGCTTAAGCAGGTGAATTCGTTTAAGGCTGACCCGAATGTCAATTTTCAGGCTGGGCAAGTCTGGACATGTCGAAAGAGGCTCTCGAGGGTCGAGAAGGCTGAAAACGTATGTTAACGAGGAGCTTTCAATGGTATAATTCCTCCACCCATAATCCACCTCTCCCGCCCCTTCCCCCCACCGTGCCTCCCCAAGCCCCCCAACAATGCTGCAAAGGAAGCCCTGGTAAAGAAAAGCAAGTAGTAAAGTATTATCGCTACATTTGGATACTGAACTTGCTTTGGGACTGACGTGTTACCTTTTTGTATTCCTAGAAAGAATTACAAGGAGTTTGCAAGGGTTAGGATGTCTCAAAGACTTGTCAGTCCATCCTAAAAGGAGATTTTTAGAGTGAGATGGTTTCCATGTCGTTGAATGATCCAGTCTTCGTCATCTATTCCTCAATAGTTGAAATAATAAGAAGGGCGTCACCCCATCGACGTTTTCATTCACATTCATCAAAATTTGTTCCCCCACTTTCATGGCATATTAGCAAAACAAACGCAAACAGGCACACGAGAAGTCCCATTGTGGAATAAAAATACGAGTTACTACTGACGTTGTCAGCAATTGTGAATGGCTTCAAATAATCATCTTTATATAACAATATCTATAAGATTCACGCTCCTGATTGGTTGTTGATAAGCCAATCGCAGGGCTGTCAAGAAATATATCTTTCCGAACCTTGTCTCTTTCTTACCACTCAACACAGGATATTCCAATCTCGTAAGAATCTCACCGTTTCATCTTCTTCGCATCTCAACATATCTCTAAAAAAGTTTTTCCTCCTTTTATATGGCAACCCCCTACAAGAAATAATCACCCAGAAGTTCGTCGGAAAACTTTCTTGCCATATCTTGTCCGGAGGTCCGTCTCGGGAATTTTTTGTAATTGTCTCCAAAGTTTTACCCCAAAAAGACGTAATCCATCACGTTCTAGGTGAGTCTGAACGATGATGACAAATATCACGCGCTCGAAATTCATAGAGACACAGGATATTTTCACTAATAACCTTATGCTTAGTATTTCAGAAAGAGTGATCTGTCTTTTAACAAATGATCCCATCTCTTAATAAGAGAAGACAAGAATAAGCTTGATCTTGATTTAGGTTTCTGACAAAAAAGAATAGACTTAATTTTAGTGATGCTTTAAACAGATTGTTATTCTAATAGCGTCTATCGGTTTTTATTTGTTGACTTTTTGAGCATTGAGAGAGAGAGAGAGAGAGAGAGAGAGAGAGAGAGAGAGAGAGAGAGAGAGAGAGAGAGAGAGAGAGAATAATGGGTCATTAAAGAAAAAAAATTAGATTCTACCTACCATTAGAAATTGACCCACTGATGGGCGATATTGACTTTCCAGGCTTGGTTTCGAACGATTTTGGTTTTTCTGGAATTAGGCTCAGTTCCAGCCCTTATAAGCTATGCAAAATGGTTAAAATGGAACTCATTTCCGCCTTGCAATATTAAAGGAAATTTCATATGCAATAGTTATTAAAAAAAGGTAATACAATAATGGAAGAGTAAATAATATCATTCAAAATAATTTCTACGGATGTAAGAAAGGTTTTAGAAAAGGTAATAAGAAAGGACATAGCTTATAAGGGGTGAAACTGAACCTAATTCCAAAAAAACTTAGCAATTCTATTTTTAACGGTAGGTAGAATACCATTCCGTCTGCTGTAAGAGAATTCGAATTCTCTTCTTGGAAGGAAGCTGATATCGATGAAAACGGCATCTTTTCATTTGTCATTTTAATATTTTTATCCAGTAACAAATTCTATCATTCTTATGAAATATTAGAGTTCCTCGTTGGACGAGTAGTTTACGCGCTCGCATACCGATTCAGTAGTCCCGAGTTCGATTCCCCGCATGCTCTGGCAGCATGGAACCAGAGGAATTTATTTTTGGTGATAGAAATTCATTTCTCGATACAATGTGGTTCAGATCCCACAATAAGCTGTAGGTCCCGTTGCTAGGTAACCAATTGGTT